>NW_018021258.1:29150-57710 GCF_002006095.1 Pseudomyrmex gracilis | reverse complement strand
CAAACGCATTGGATAGATCCAGCCACGCCACGACCAATTCTTTTTGAGATCGTCTCGCGTCTGTCAGGATTTCCTGCAGGACGAAGTTGTGCTCGTAGCACCCCTCGTCCCGCAGAAAACCCTTCTGTACTGGGCTAAGCTTATTATGGTATATCGCCCAGTCCGTCAGACGATCGGCTACGACCGCGGCGAAGATCTTGGGCGTAGTATCGCCCATAGCGAGAGGGCGCCAATTATCTAAATCATTCTAATCGCCTTTCTTATATACCAGCACGGTATTGGAGTTCTTCCAGGACGCGGGAACAACCTCTAGGCGCAGGCAGATGTTAAATAACGCCGTGAGAAGGCGCGACCCAGGATCCGCTTCACGGAGGTCCTTGTAGGTCAGCCCGTCGGACCTCGGCGCGGAGGTACTCACGCGCCGGATGCGACGTTCGACCTCTCGCTCCGTGAAGGGATCCGTGAGAAACGCCAACTCACCATCTGTCAGAGGCTGGGCTGGTTCCACGGCGTTGGCGCCATCCAGCGGCAAGCCGCTGCGGTATAGTTCGGTGAAGTACTCATGGACCCGTTCTTTCTGCACTCTGCAGAATTCAGGGGGCCCATGAAGTACTTCCCGAACAGCCTTGCGTCGGTTGCCCCTGTATAGCGCCTGTATACGCGCCGCTTCGCGCACCCAGTTTGGGCGTCGTTCTCCTGAAATTCCCTGGCGATTGCCCTCCCTAGTGGCGCCGTCTCGCTTACCAGGCGCATGGCCAGCTCCTCAACGTCCAGCTCCTCTGCACACAAGTGTCACCAGCCGCAATCTTTTTATTAAAAATGAAGGTAAATTGTTGTTTTATTGTTTTAATATATATATATAGTTGGGATCGGGGGGAGCGCGCGATCCCAACTTACCGTATATTAACCCTCTATTAATTATTTAAAACACTAAAATTAACAATAATGCTCCCCCTTCGTTTTACAGGTTATGCGGCCTGGTGACTGTCAGCAGAGGCGTGTGTATGAACAAATATCAAGGTGAGTAATAAATTATTAATAAATTTGGCAGGCACCTATTGCAGGCACTGTGCAATAATTCCCTGTAAAATGATTTTTCAGAGATAGGCGAGCGGAAGGATTACTGCACAGGACAGGAGTTCTACAATTACACCTAACCTAAGCTGTCAAGGTGCTGCAGATGGAAATTGCTGCGGATATTAACAATAAAAATTAACCTGAGGTGGGTGGTTAGAGTAAAAAGCAATTTAACAATGTATAAAAATATTATCTCTTTGACCGTAAAATTGCTCTGCACACGGGTAAAATACGTAATAATGTGCAGAGCAATGTAACAAAGAATAAAATAAAATTTGTCAAAAGAAATAAAAAAGATTTAAAATTATATCCACCCACTCTCCCGCAGCTGCAGCACCAGGAACTGTATAAAAAGAGGGAAAAAAAAGGAAGGCACAGGTGTAACAATTACTATTTTTATTTATTCAAAGTTTTGTCCGTAACGGACAGAACTCCTGTCGACACACACAGATGACGCAGCACAATTTAGGAAGAACACAGATTTACACCCGGCAGGTGACACACACGAATAAAAATAAAAAATATAAAAATAAAATAATAAACGGACGCGCACAGTAATAAATAAATAAATAGATAAAAATAATATAAAAATAAAAACGCGCACACGTAACAATTAACCTGCCAGGTGTCTCACCACGCCTATCCGGAAAATCACTTTTCTTCGAAGAGACCGAGCAGCCTAATCCTGGAGCCGAAAAACAAAAACCAAAACTCACTTAATGAGAAACAAATGTCCTCCTTTCCTTGACAACGGACAAAACACCTCTCCCGGGCCTCCTGAGTGGTCGCACAACACGGAAAAAAGCGCACACGCGGAAAACTTCTTTTCGAGAAATCGCTTTTCTCGAAAATCGCTTTAGGCCCGGAAAGGCCTCACTGGCTATAAAACAGTTATATTAAACTGATTGTTGGAACTGTTTTTGAGGTAACTAATGCTGAGCCAAGCCCGGCGGCACTGCAAGACCGGGATGACCCGCGACGAAGCCGGAGCAAGCTCCGGGCGTCCGTCCAGTTCCAAAAATCAGTTTAATATTCTTAGACCGCTTTGCGGTCTGTATCAGATATTAAGCTGATAAGAACAGAGTAACGTTTTGTTTATTTACCAATTAATGTTCCCCGGAGGGACAAGCTCCCCGTGGTGGTATACAAGAATAGTGTATGGGCGGCAGCTGCCGCCCACGCTCACGCACAATATATTATAATAAAATTGGCCGGGGACAGAACCCCCCCGGCTAGGGGGCGCAAAGAAATTCCGTGAGAGGGGGCACATACTTACCGTTTCTAGTGAGAGGTAAGATGCACCCCCTCGTCACGGTTAAAGCGGTTGTGACTAAAATATCGCCCCAACTAACCGGCTGGGGCGATATTCACAATGTGCGCACATAAGTGTTTTTACTATACATATGTATAAGCTCCCGGGCCATACGCAGTACCTAAACTAATAAAAAGGACCCGGGAGCTACAACGCGGCTGATTTCCAATAAATTGGTTACTCTGTAGCATGCTTCAAACTATCAGAATATCGCATGCATAATAATCAAATAAATGAATAAATAAATAACCGCGGCATACACACTCGACTAAAATACAAAAGTAATACGCGACATTCACATTCGGATAAAATACAATAAAGAAGTTCGCGGCATTCACACTCGGGAACCCGCATAAAATAACATAAACGTCAAAAGAAATAAAATAAAAAAATAACAAAAAAACGCAGTCAATATAAAAATAAAACGAAATAAGTCATAAAGTAAAAATAAAAATAAAATTAAAAATGGCCCAATAATAACTTATGCGGAATGCACACTCGTAATAAATTAAGACGCAACAACGAAGAAATAAATAAATAAATATACAATAAAATAAAATAACGGGAGAGGAGGACCCTACGCCTGGCGCCCGCGATGCGCCAGGATCGCCATCTCCCGCTCCCCGTAACGACGGCGAATCGCTCGCGTATTGTCTCGGAGCGTTCCGCCGGGTGACCGAGCAGCCGCCGCTTTAGCTTAATATAAGCTATACTAAAGCTTTAGTTTAGTATAACTGTTTTATAGCCAGTGAGGCCTTTCCGGGCTTCGAAAAGCGATTTTTCGAGAAAATCGATTTCTCGAAAAAGAGTTTTCTCGCGTGTTATTCTTCGTGTTGTGCGACCACTCAGGAGGCCCGGGGGAGGTGTTTTTCCGTTGTCAAGGAGAGGAGGAAAGTCAATTTTAGGAAAAGTGAGTTTTTGTTTTTAGTTTTTGGCTCCAGGATTAGGCTGCTCGGTCTCATCGAAAAAGTGATATTCCGGGTAGGCGTGGTGAGACACCTGGCAGGATAATTGTTGCGTGTGTGCGCGTCTTTATTTTTATATTATTTTTGTCTATTTATTTATTTATTTATTTACAACAGTGCGCGTCCGTATTCTATTTTATTTATTTTTATATTTTTTATTTTTATTCGTGTGTCGCCTGCCAGGTGTAAATCTGTGTTCATCCAAATTGTGCTGCGTCATCGTCTTGACTGTGCTGCAGCTGCGAGAGAGTGGGTGGAAATAATTTTACATCTCATTTTTATTTCTGTGACAAACTTTTATTTTATTCTTTAATACATTGCTCAGCACACTATTATTTGTTTTACCCGTGTGCAGAGTAGTTTTACGGTCAAAGAGATAATATTTTTATACATTTATAAATTGTTTTTACTCCAACCACCCACCTCCTGTCATTTTCATTTATTTATTAATAATATTGTCACAGCAACTTCCATCTGCAGCACCTTGACAGGTTAGGTTAAGTGTAGTCGTAAAACTCCTGTCTTGTGCAGTAATCCTTCCGCTCGCCTATTTTTGAAAAATCATTTTACAGGGAATTATTGCACAGTGCCTGCAATAGGTGCCTGCCAAATTTATTACTAAATTATTACTCACCTTTGTATTTGTTCATACACACGCCTCTGCTGACAGTCACCAAGCCGCATAACCTGCAAAACGAAGGGGGAGCATTATTGTCAATTTTAGAATTTTAAATAATTAATAGAGGGTTAATATACGGTAAGTTGGGATCGCGCGCTCCCCCCGATCCCAACTATATATATATTAAAACAATAAAACAAAAATTTACCCTCATTATTAGCAAAAAGATTGCGGCTGGTGACACTCGTGCGCAGAGGCGTATCCGGCAGGCACTTCGGGGTTAGTGCGTACATCCCATCCGCGCATCCGCGTTCAATCGCCCGCACCTGTCAAAAATTATTATTTTTATATTTTTATTTATTTATTATATTTATTGTACTTGCCGTCTTTGTTGTTGTCCGTGCTATTCGTGTGACAGGTACGTTGTCGTCGCCTATCGAGGCGACGCAGAGCGGTAGAGCCCCGAATCACTCCTTAAGGCGAATCCGCACAGGCACTGTGCCAAGCGTTTGAAAAATGTCCCTAGAAGCCGAGCCTAGAGAAATTGTAATCGAGATCCCGCTTCCAGCGCGCGTGATTTGTCCTCGCTGCCACGGCAGCGACCCATTACGTCCGTCCGTGCGCGCTGGAACATTCGCGGACCCGCCTCACCTTGCAAAAGATCTTAAAAAAGACCACACGGGGGATAGTATTACATATAAATGTGGATTCTGCAGGTACAGGGAGAAAACGAGGTACCCGCAGAAAGATGTTAAATTACATTTTGAAAAGTTGCACCCCCAACCCCCGGGTGACGCGGAGGAGGGTCAAAATAGATTAGATAGCGAACCTGGAGCCGCGCCATCTTCCGCGTCGTCAGCGGCCCCGACCATCAATAAAAAGAATCCCCCCGCAAAAAATACTTCCAACAATCCGCGGCAACCCGGCTCACGTTACACCGACACCGCCACCAAGAGGGCCCGCCCAGCTTCGAGGACTCAACCCAGCGGGCCCTTTACATCAACACCACCAACAGGACCATCCCCCACATACGCAGCCGTCACAGCAGAAGAAGCGGCCATTTCAACCATGAGGCCGCCGAAAGCGACGGCTGCGGGGACGGTGCCCCAGCCGGGACCATCGAAGGGGGTCGTCCCGAAGAAGGCGTCGACGAGGAGAACAGCTGCCGCCAGGAGATAGTCGGTCGCGGATTTATCTACCCTCTCGAGTGGGGGTAGCAGTATTTTTAGGAAAGCCGGCACCTCGTTGCTCGCGCGCCGCCTTCCCCCCCCCCATCACCATCTTCCGCAGGATGTTACACAGCAAGGGGGGGAGGTACATCAAGAACATCCAGATCGCCCGCCGCCACACCATCACCCCAGGAGACCGGAGGAATGCGGCGGACTCACGGCGCGCCCAGCAGGAATTTCGGAGCTGCCAGACCGGTGCGTGCGCATCCCCGCTCCCCGAAGGACGGGACAGCGAGGACATCAGCGGGGGGCGTCGCCAGCAGGAGGCCGTCCACATACAAGTCACCCCTGCAGACCACCAGCGGGGGCCAGCGTACATCTTTGGAGAAGCGGACGGTCACAAACGCCCCGGTCGAGAAGAGCTCCGAGGCGACGAGGCGAAAATTCCCCCTGTCTCTGAGACGTGTGAGGCCCGGAGACGGAGACAGGGGGCCGGCGTCACGGGGGCTGCAGAGCGCCAAGGTATCATCCGAGAAGAGCTCTGCAGCTATGCCGGCCGGTACATCGTCCGGCAGTCCCGTGGCGTCGATACCGGCAGCAGCGGCGTCGCCACGTTGGGGAGAGGCCAGCAGCAGGGGGGTGACATTACCCCCCCTCGGAATACCTTCACCTCCTCCGGTACCAGCAGCGGGGGCACCGAGGGTCACGTCCAACATCCGAGTGACGGTGCCTCCCGCTCTGCTACAGCAGTACGTACCGACGACGTCGCTGCCCGCGACCGTCACCACCACCACGGTGACAACCACGACGTGTGGGAGCCCCATTATGACAACGGGTCTCCCACTGGGGGAGCGCAGGACACCGAGTCCCCCCCTGCCAGCGAGACGTCGGTCACCGCCGGTGGTGCAACAACGGACCGTCTGGTCGCCCGCACCCTGCAGCGAAGGATTCTCCCTCGTAATGGGAGAGGGTGCGTGGGGCCAGACAAGGAAGAAGAAAACTCCACCCCACGAACACCCCGGGGTGGAGCAGCAACAGCGGCAGCAGCAGCAGCAACAGCGGAGGTCGACGCCACCAGCGAGGGATAGTGAAGTAGCAGAGGTCCAAAGCGGTGGTGAGTGGACCGTGAGTCGCGGGCGAAGAGCGGGGAGAAGACACTTCGCCACACCCCCCGCGAACAATTCCCCTATTCTAGCGCCGGCGGAGTCCGGGTCGCGGGCGACGCGTACCCCGCCACCCGTAACGTCGGCGAACTATCCTCCCCTTCCGTTTCCCGGGAGGGAACGGGACATTAGTTCCCCATTAGTGGAGGCTCGGAGCGAGCCAGCCGGAAGCCCCGAGCGCTAGAAGGCTGAACCATGTCAACGTGCCCGCCGCCGGGGGCGTTCTCCCGTAAATTCAAATCCCACGACCCTAAGACGTGTCGAGCGGGATATAACAACGAGATCGCTTCGCAGCGGTGCGTCCGCCGATGCGCAGAGCCCGCGGCGTCCCGTCAACTATGCCCCCCCCAGACGTTTCCGCAGCGACCCGTGCAGCGTCCCGTTCCCGCTGAGAGGCGAGGCGGGCGCGCGCGGCTATTTGAAAGAGACGCGCTGTTTGGGCGTGCGGCGGGCATCGCCTCGGTTGCGGACCTGGATGACTTCGCGACTTGCGCCGCGAATTACTTCGGGAAGGATGCAACGGACGCTGGGCATCGACGCGGCGTATCCGCAAATCGTCCAGTGCGTGCGGGGTCGGAGCGACCGCGTCGAGGAGCTGGACATGCGCCTGGTGAGCTAGACGGCGCCAATAGGGAGAGCAATCGCCAGGGAATTTCAGGAGAAGGACGCGCGAACTGGGTGCGCAAAGCGGCGCGTATACAGGCGCTATGCAGGGGCAACCGACGCAAAGCTGTTCGGGAAGTACTTTGTCGGCCCCCTGAATTCTGCAAAGTGCAGAAGGAACGGGTCCATGAGTACTTCACCGACCTATACCGCGGCGGATTGCCGCTGGATGGCGCCGACGCCGTGAAACCAACCGAGCTTCTGACGGATGGTGAGTTGGCGTTCCTCACGGATCCCTTCACGGAACAAGAACGTCGCATTCGACGCGTGAGTAACTCCGCGCCGGGGCCCGACGGGCTGACCTACAAGGACCTCCGTGAAGCGAATCCTGGGTCGCGCCTTCTCACGGCGTTATTTACCATCTGCCTGCGCCTAGAGGTTGTTCCCGCGTCCTGGAAGAACTCCAACACAGTATTGGTGTACAAAAAAGGCGACCAGAATGATCTGGAAAATTGGCGCCTTCTCGCTATGGGCGATACTACGCCCAAGCTCTTCGCCGCAGTCGTAGCCGATCGTCTGACGGACTGGGCGATATTTCGTCAAAAGCTTAGCCCGGTACAGAAGGGTTTCCTGCGGGACGAGGGGTGCTACGAGCACAACTTCGTCCTGCAGGAAATCCTGACAGACGCGAGACGATCTCAAAAAGAATTGGTCGTGGCGTGGCTGGATCTATCCAATGCGTTTGGATCGGTCCCGCACGCGACGATCAGGGGAGCATTAGTTCGGTCCGGGGTGCCTGGGTCCTTCACAAACCTGTGGGGGTCCATGTACGCGGGATGCGCAACATGTGTGCGCACGTCCGACGGGTGGATGGCACCAATCCCCATCCGCTCTGGANTTAAACAGGGATGCCCACTAAGCCCAATAGTGTTCGATTTTGCGATTGACTCCGTGCTGCGCGCGACCACCGCAGAAAACATGGGTTACAACATCTTGGGGCAGCGGTGGTCCGCACTAGCGTACGCGGATGACATCGCACTAGTAGCGGATACTCCAAAGGGGTTGCGACGACTTCTCACCGTCGTGGAAACCGAGGCGCGGTCGGTAGGCCTGCGATTCAACCCCGCGAAGTGTGCAAGTTTGCACATCCGAGCGGGGCAATTGGATCGCGTCCTCCCGACCCGCTTCGAGATTCAGGGAGAGATGATGCAATGCCTGGCAGAAGGAGAAGGATATAGGCACCTCGGCATTCCGACGGGGTTTTTCGTTGATCAGAACACCTATTCTACGATCCAGGGCATGATGGAGGATTTACAGCGCGTCGAGCGCTTGTTGCTAGCCCCGTGGCAGCGAGTCGACATGGTGGCTACTTACATCCTGCCACGTCTCGACTTCTTGTTGCGGGGTGCTAAAGTGGAGAAGGGCCTCGTGAAGGTCGCGGACAAGCAGATAAGAAGGCTGGCCAAGTCGTGGCTCAACGTCCCTCAGCGCGCCAGCGCGGAGGTAGTCTACCTCCCTCCTAACAAGGGGGGATGTGGCCTGCTTCCGCTCGCTGACCTCGCCGACGTCCTGACAATAGCGCACGTCTTCCGTGTTCTCACGGCTGGCGACGCTGGAGTCAGAGACCTGGCGTGGGCGTCGATGAGGGGAGTGGTTCAGCGGCAAATTGGTTCAGTACCAACGGAGCAGGACATCGCTTCGTTTCTCTCGGGCTCGCTCGAGAGAAAGTTCCGCGACGGTGGAGAGCGCTCCCTTTGGTCGGATGCGCGAAACGCGTGTAGACGGCAGTCCTCCAGATTGCGGATCCGCTGGATGTTGGCGGAAGAGACGCGGGAGATTCTTCTGGTGTGTCGGGGCACGGGGGGTAACCTGGTGAAGATCCCACCAGAAGCGCGGGCGCAGGTCATCCATGCACTACGCCTGGCTATCGCGTCGTATTATACGAGCACATTGCTCGCCAAAAAGGATCAGGGGAAGTTGTTCGAGGTGGCCATGCGTCATGGAGTGAGCAATCACTTTATGCGCACTGGCAGCTTCACCCGCTTCGCCGACTCAACGGCGCACGTCGGTGAGGGGAGGGCGATGCGCGTTGTCGGCGGTGCGGAAAAAATGCCGAGACCCTTCCCCACGTGATCAATCATTGTGGGGTCCATTCCGACGCGATACAGCTCAGGCACGATGACCTGTTGCTACGATTAGCTAGGGCCATCCGACTGCCAGTTGAAGTCCGAACTAACTAGCGGGTCGAGGGGGTCGATCCCGAATTGGCAAGTCTTCGGCCCGACCTCGTGATTTGTTACGAACAGTCGCGGTCGATTATCATTGTTGACGTCACGGTGCCCTTCGAGAACCGTCGTGAGGCGTTCGATGAAGCAAGAGCGAGGAAGGTCACCAAGTACACTCCTCTTGCTGAGGCCCTCACGCGGGAAGGGTACCGTGTGGTAGTCACGCCGTTCGTGGTCGGCTCCCTCGGCTCATGGGACCGGAGGAATGAGGCGGTGTTGAAGCTGCTGCGTGTTTCCAACACGTACGCAGCGATGATGCGCCGTCTCATGGTCTCCGATACCATACGCTGGTCGCGGGACATTTACGTGGAGCACGTCTCCGGGGTGCGGCAGTACGCGGCGGCTGCTCGGTCACCCGGCGGAACGCTCCGAGACAATACGCGAGCGATTCGCCGTCGTTACGGGGAACGGGAGATGGCGATCCTGGCGCATCGCGGGCGCCAGATGTAGGGTCCTCCTCTCCCGAGAAATTTTTTATTGTTCATATTTATTTATTTGTTTGCGTGTTAATTTATTCCGAGTGTGTATGTCGCGGAAGTTATTATTGGGCCATTTTTAATTTTTATTTTCTTTTTATTGTTATTTTATGACTTATTTCTTTTTATTCTTTTTTGATGACTGCGTTTTTCATTATTTTTTATTTTTATATTGACGTTTATGTTAATTTTGTGCGGGCCCTCTAGTGTGAATGTCGCGAACTTCTTTATTGTATTTTATCCGAGTGTGAATGTCGCGTATTACTTTTGTATTTTAGTCGAGTGTGTGTGTCGCGCTTATTTATTTATTCATTTATCTTTTGAATTATTTATTATGCATGCGATTACTTTTCTTATAGTTCAATGTCAATGCATGCTACAGAGTAGCGATTATATTGGATTTGAACCGCGCTGCAGCTCCCAGGTTCTTGTCATAATTCTCTGCGTTTAAACCTGGGAGCCTATACATATGTATAAGCACTAAACTTAGCGCGCACATTGGGAATATCGCCCCAGCAGGTTAGCTGGGGCGATATTTTATCGCAATCACCCGAGCCGTGACGAGGGGGTGCATCTTTCCCTTCACTAGAGACGGTAAGTATGTGCCCCCTCTCACGGGATTATTTGCGCCTCCTAGCCGGGGGGGCCATGTCCCCGGCCAATTTTTATGAAAAAATATATTGCGCGCGAGCGTGGGCGGCAGCTGCCGCCCATACACTATTCTTGTATACCACCCCGGGGGAGCTTGTCCCCCCGGGGAACATTAATTGGTAAATAAACAAAACGTTACTCTGTTCTTATCAGCTTAATATCTGATACAAACCGCAAAGCGGTCTTAGAATATTAAACTGATTTTTGGAACTGGACGGACGCCCGGAGCTTGCTCCGGCTCCGTCGCGGGTCATCCCGGTCTTGCAGTGCCGCCGGGCTTGGCCCAGCATTAGTTAACGCAAAAACAGTTCTAAAAATCAGTTTAATAAAACTGTTTTAGAGCCAATAAGGCTTTTCCGGGCCTAGAGCGATTTTTCGATAAATCGCTTTTTTCGAAAAAGAGTTTTCCGCGTGTGCGTCTATTTCCCGTGTTGTGCGACCACTCAGGAGGCTTGGGGGAAGTGTTTTGTCCGTTGTCAAGGAGAGGAGGACATTTGTTTTTCATAAAGTGAGTTTTGGTTTTTGTTTTTCGGCTCCAGGATTAGGCTGCTCGGTCTCTTCGAAGAAAAGTGATTTTCCGGGTAGGCGTGGTGAGACACCTGGCAGGTTAATTGTTACGTGTGCGCGTTTTTATTTATATATTATTTTTATCTATTTATTTATTTATTACTGTGCGCGTCCGTTTATTATTTTATTTTTATATTTTTTATTTTTATTCGTGTGTGTCACCTGCCAGGTGTAAATCTGTGTTCTTCCTAAATTGTGCTGCGTCATCTGTGTGTGTCGACAGGAGTTCTGTCCGTTACGGACAAAACTATTTAAATAAAGAAAAATAAAACATTTAACACCTGCTTTTCCTTTTTACTTCCTTCCTCTGTACAGGTAGTGCTGCTGCTGTTCCTACAGGAGAGTGGGTGTTAATATATCTAATTTTTTTTTTTTTACTTCTTTGACGTAAATTTATTCTTTTATTCAATACATTGCTCTGCACACAACTATTTTTACCCGTGTGCAGAGCGGTTAAGGTCGGAGAGATACAAGTTTCTATTATTTTAATTATTTATATCGTTGTTTGTTCCTCAATCACCCATTTCCTGTCATAAAAATCTTTTTTAAGACTCTATATACAGCAATTTCCATCCGCAGCACCCTGACAGCTTAGGTTAGGTGTTGTGTAGAACTCCTGTCTTGTGCAGTAATCCTTTCGCTCGCCTATCTCTGAATAATCATTTTACAGGGAATTATTATTATTGTAATACACAGTGCCTGTAATAGGTGCCTGCTACACTAATTAATATATATTTTTGATACTTATCTTTATACTTGTTCACATACACGCCTCTGCTGACAGTCACCAGGCCGCATAACCTACAATACACAGGGGGAGCATTATTGACATTCTTAGGGCTTTAAATAATTAATTGCGGGTTAATATACGGTAAGTTGGGATCGCGCGCTCCCCCCGATCCCAACCATATACATATTATTATAAACAAATAATAAATTACCTTCAATATTAATAAAAAGATTGCGGCTGGTGACACTTGTGCGCAGAGGCGTATCCGGCAGGCACCTCGGGGTTAGTACGTCCATCCCATCCGCGTATCCGCGTCTCATCTTGCGGCCGCACCTGTCTACAGTATTATTATATTTCTTTTTTATTTATTTATTATATATTATTATTTTATACTTACCTCTGTTATTATCGGTTAGTTCCGTGTGACAAGTGCGTTGTCGTCGCCTGCCAAAGCGACGCATAGCAATAGAACCCCGAATCTCTCATTAAGGCGAATCCGCACAGGCACTTTGCCAAGCGTTCGAAAAATGTCCCTAGAGGCCAAGCCTAGGGAAATTGTAATAGAGATCCCGCTTCCCGCGCGCGTAATTTGTCCGCGCTGCCACGGCAGCGACCAATTACGTCCGTCCGTGCGCGCGGGAACATTCGCGGACCCGCCTCACTTCTCCAAACACCTTAAAAAAGATCACCCGGGGGATTCAATAGGATATAAATGTGGATTCTGCGGGTACAGGGGGAAAACGAGGTACCCGCAGAAAGACGTAAAATTACACATAGAAAAATTGCACCCCCAACCCTCGGTTGACGCGGAGGCGGGTCCAAGTAGATTAGATAGCGAACCTGGAGCCGCGCCATCTTCCGCGTCGTCAGCGGCCCCGACCACAAATAAAAATCCCCCCTCTAAACGTAATCCCTCCGTGAACCCGCGGCATTTTGGCGCACGCGCCACCACCACCGCCACCAAGAAGGCCCGCCCAGCTTCCAGGACACAACCCAGCGGGCCCTCTCGATCATCAACACCACCTACGACATCAGGAGCAACAGGACCATCCCCCACCTACGCAGCCGTCACAGCAGGAGAAGCGGCCGCCACCATCCTGAGACCGCCGAGAGCGACGGCTGCGGGGACGGTGCCCCAGCCGAAACCATCGAAGGGGGCCGTCCCGAAGAAGGCGTCGACGAGGAGAACAGCTGCCGTCAGGAGAGAGTCGGTCGCGGATTTATCTACCCCCTCGAGTGGGAGTAGCAGCATAAGAAAAGCCGGCACTTCGTCGCTTGCGCGCCGCCCTCTCCCCCCCATCACCATCTTCCGCAGGAAGCTACACAGCAAGGGGGGAGGTACATCGAGAACATCCAGATCGCCCGCCGCCACGCCATCACCCCAGGAGACCGGAGGAATGCGGCGGGCTCACGGCGCGCCCAGCAAGACTTCCGGAGCTGCAAGACCGGTGCGTGCGCACCCCCGCTCCCCGAAAGAGAGGACTGGAAGGACGTCAGCGGGAGGCGTCGCCAGCAGGAGGCCGTCCGCACAAAAATCACCCCCGTAGACCACTAGCGGGGGGCTGCGAGAATCATTGGAAAGGCGGACGGTCACAAACGCCCCGGTCGAGAAGAGCTCCGAAACGACGAGGCGAAAATTCCCCTTGTCTCTGAGGCGAGTGAGGCTCGGAGACGGAGACAAAGGGTCGTCGTCACGGGGGCTGCAGTGCGCCAAAGTTTCACCCGAGAAGAGCTCTGCAGCTATGCCGGCCCGTACATACAAGTCACCCCTGCAGACCACCAGCGGGGGCCAGCGTACATCTTTGGAGAAGCGGACGGTCACAAACGCCCCGGTCGAGAAGAGCTCCGAGGCGACGAGGCGAAAATTCCCCCTGTCTCTGAGGCGAGTGAGGCCCGGAGACGGAGACAGGGGGCCGGCGTCACGGGGGCTGCAGAACGCCAGAATTTCACCCGCGAAGAGCTCTGCAGCTATGCCGGCCNGTACATCGTCCGGCAGTCCCGTGGCGTCGATACCGGCAGCAGCGGCGTCGCCACGTTCGGGGGAGGCCAGCAGCAGGGGGGTGACATTACTCCCCCTCGGAATACCTTCACCTCCCCCGATACCAGCAGCAGGGGCACCGAGGATCGTCTCTGACGTAAGAGTGTCGGTGCCACCCGCACTATTACAGCAGTATGTGCCCACGACGTCGCTGCCCGCGACCGTCACCACCACCACGGTGACACCAACGACGTGTGGCAGCCCTATTATGGCCACGGGTCTCCCACTGGGGGGGCGCAGGACACTGAGTCCCCTCCTGCCAGCGAGACGTCAGTCACCGCCGGTGGTGCAACAACGGACCGTCTGGTCGCCCGCACCCTGCCGCGAGGGATTCTCCCTCTTAATGGGAGATGGTGCGTGGGGCCAGACGAGGAAGAGGAAGACTCCACCCCACGAACACCCCAAGGTGGAGCAGCAACAGCGGCAGCAGCAGCAGCAACAACAGCGAAGGTCGACGCCACCAGCAAGGGATTGTGGGGTACCAGAAGTCCAAAGCGGTGGTGAGTGGACCGTGAGTCGCGGGAGAAGAGCGGGAAGAAAACACTCCGCCACACCTCCCGCGAACAATTCCCCCACTTTAGCGCCGGCGGAGTCTGGGTCGCGGGCGACGCGTACCCCGCCACCCGTAACGTCGGCGAAATATCCCCCCCTTCCGTTGCCCGGGGGAGAACGGGACAATAGTCCCCTATTAGTGGAGGCTCGGAGCGAGTTAGCCGGGAGCCCCGAGCGCCGGAACGCTGAACCATGTCAGCGTGCCCGCCGCTGGGGGCGTTCTCTCGTAAAAACAAATCTTACGACCCAAGGGCGTGTCGAGCGGGATATAACAACGAGTTCGCTTTGCAGCGGTGCGTTCGCCGATGCGCAGAGCCCGCGGCGTCCCGTCAACAATACGCCCCCCCAGCCGTCTCCGCAGCGACCCGCGCCGCGTCCCGTTCCCGCTGAGAGGCAAGGCGAGCGCGCGCGCCTAGCCGAAATAGACGCGCTGGTTGGGCGTGCGGCGGGCGTCGCCTCGGTTGCGGACCTGGAGGACTTCGCGACGTAGGTCGCGAATTACTTCGGGAAGGATGCAACGGACGCTGGGCATCGACGCGGCGTATCCGCAAATTGTCCAGTGCGTGCGGGGTCGCAGCGACCGCGTCGAGGAGCTAGATATGCGCCNGAGGACTTTGCGGCGCAAGTCGCGAACTACTTCGGGAAAGATGCAACGGACGCTGGGCATCGACGCGGCGTATCCGCAAATTGTCCAGTGCGTGCGGGGTCGCAGCGACCGCGTCGAGGAGCTAGATATGCGCCTGGTGAGCGAGACGGCGCCAATAAGGAGGGCAATCGCCAGGGAATTTCGGGAGAAGAACGCGCAAACTGGGTGCGCGAAGTGGCGCCCTCAGATATTGGTTACATCCTTGAAGTCGACCTTCGAATATCCTCGCGAACTGTACGACGCACACGCTTACCTACCCTTTTGCCCGACGCGCGATAAGCCGCTTGGCAAGCGGCAGGAGAAGCTGCTCGCAACACTACACGATAAATCGTGTTATATTATTCATTATCACGCCTTGCAACAATGTGTACGACACGGTCTTCGTATTACACAGATCTATCGCATATTACAATTTGCACAATCTCCATGGCTCCGCAGTTACATCGAATTAAACACACAATAGGTCTGTTTTTCTTGCATACACTTTATACACTTTAGTGTAAAGTGTACACTTTAGCGTTTTTCTTGCCGGAAGTGACGTCGAGTTACGTCATTACACGCTGTTCTTCTTGAAAGTGTAGTACACTTTAATGACCTAATTTACATGTTTTGTACACCTCCTTGAGAGGTGGTGTAAAGCTAGTGTAACGTTACAGCTTTAGTTTGTTTATGTTTTGAATGTCATTTTAGAACTCAGTTGGATGTGATGAGATGTTCATCAAGTAAAGTAATAGGTTATTGTATCATATTTTACATATATATAATAAGATATATGTTAAAATATGTTAAATTCATTACAATACCATTCTTTCAATATGATATAAATTATAAATTCTTTAAATATAGTATTAAATTATATGTTAAATTATTAANAATTATTTTGTTTGTGTAGTATTTTTTTGTATTTTTTTTTGTAGGTTTTCTTTTCTTATCGGATGACAGATCAAACTCCAAAATATGATCAAGCATTTCTGCATTTATTCTATTTATGATACACTTGTAACAGTACAATTATTAACTTTTAAAAAACTAAATATTTTTTACTCTTTTTTACTTAAAAATGCTTAAAACTTAAAACAAGCAACACTATGCACAAATAACTGACTACGACTACGTTTACACGCACTGATAAAACTGTTTTAATAACAATCGTTTTCATGACACTAACCAATCATAAGTATTCCTATAAAGAATGGAATGACTGTAATTGGCCAGTTTCATAACTTCGGTTGTTATTAAAACGGTTTTACTAGTGCGTGTAAACGTAGTCACTGTAGTACACTTTTGTTACACTTTGGCGTTTTTCTTGAAAAGCATACACTTTACACGATGTTTCCCCCACTTCCAAAAAGTGTAGTGTATTAAAAGTGTAAGGTGTACACTTTACACTTTTTGTGTATGCAAGTAAAACAAACCTAATTACAAACGCTGGCTACCAACGATTTTGAAAGAAATTTGTACAAATTGATGAATAACGCGGTTTTTGGTAAAACTATGGAAAATGTGCGTAATCGTGTGGATATAAAACTCGTAACAAAGTGGGACGGAAGATACGGTGCGGAAGAACTGATCTCACAACCAAAGTTTCATAGCCAAAACGTCTTTTCTGAAAATTTTATTGCAATTAAATTGCGTAAACTCGAGATGAAATTCACAAAACCGATTTATGTGGGCATGTGTATATTAGACATATCCAAGACGTGTTTGTACAAACTTCATCACGATTCCATGGCATCTCTGTACCAAGAAAAATGTAAAATTATGTACACCGACGCAGACAGTCTCATTTATTTTATTGAATGCGAGAACGTTTACGATATCATGAAACGTGACACCGCTCGGTTTGATACAAGTGATTATCCCGGCTGATAACGTGTATGCCACGCGTCAAAAAAAGGTTCCAGGATTAATGAAGGATGAAAATAATGGAATGATAATGACTGAAATCGTCGAACTTAAAGCAAAAATGTACGCATTGAAGGTAGACGGAAAGAGAGATACAAAAAAGGCCAAAGGTGTAAAGAGTAACGTCGTAGCGAGAACATTAACGTTTGACGATTACAAACAATGTTTGAACGATGAAATCAAAAAGGTGCGTGGACAGTCGTGTATACGATCAAAACTACACGAAGTATACATTGTGTCCGAATCGAAACTTGCTCTAAGTCCATACGACGATAAGCGATTTATGGTACCCGATTCTACCAAAACGTTACCATGGGGACATTACAAAGTACCACAAGAAAATAGTGTATAATATAGATTATATGTACATTGTCAATTTATATGTGTACTAATAATTAGGTATATATGTTGTAAGTTATATTGTAGTTTCTATAAATATAAATTCTGCATGTAGTGTGTTTACAATACATTAGTTTTATCTATCCAAGAGTTGTATGACTTTTTTAACCCTAGCCACTTCACATAAATCTTGTCACCTTTCTTGCGCAATACTTTTTCAACGAGATAAACTTCTGGATTTGCAACGCGATGCAGTTCGTATTCGTAGAATCCTCCAGCAACAGATTGTTCACGTGAATCCTCAAGCAGATACGTCACAGGATATGTCGTTTGTATTTTATAGATTTTAAATACTTTAGTTGTCCAATTTGGTGTATATCCTTTATCGAATACTGTTTTAAATTTGCTCACGCGTACTGGATCACCTACTTTAAATCGTGCTGGCTCTGCAATCTTGACGTTGCTGTACACCGTGGGTAAGAGCTTATCGGCGATTGCGGGGGTAACATCGATAGGTCGCATACCGATAGGTTGATGTTTTCGTGCGTCGTACTCCATAAGAAAACGCGGTAGTATGTCGATCCATTTGTAAGTTCCGTTAAGTGTACATTGTTTCCACATATCGTTCTTCAACGTACGGTTAAATCGTTCCACAATCGAAGGTTTTATAACCGAATATGTGGAATAATGATTGATGCTATGCTTTTTTATCAATGTCTGTACATCTGTGTTGTAGAATTCCTTTCCACGATCAGTTTGCAAATTGTGTGGACATCTTTTGTTATCCCAAAATATTCCTGCAAAAGCTTTGGTTATTTTGCGTCCACTCTTACTCTTAAGCGGTATGGCCCACGCGTACTTGCTCATCACATCGATAACCGTAAGTATGTAATGATAGCCTCTGGTGACGCGCGAATACGGACGCATGTTTACCACATCCGCTTGCCAGAGATCATCGTATCCGCGTACGATAACGCGTCTACGGGGAAAATTTCTTCTCGCCGGAACATGCAATTCTTCTACGAGACGTTGTTTTTTATTGTAACATGATTCGTCGTCATAGCTGTCTTACTATATGTCTACTGAGTCAGTCGTTTTATTATAATTTGATAGATATTAAAGTGTATGTTGAATTTGTTTTATAGAGTTGCGCAACGCTTGCACGTCCTGTTGAAATGCGATACTTTTTTTCTCACGTGTCTCCAGCCAATCATTCACATTTGTGACACATCTACGTATTGTTTGTTGGCGGCGTTAGTGTTGGTATTGGGTTGCGCTACATGCAGTATCTTGCGCGACCTTGCATCGTAGCCGGAACCGACAAAGAAGAGAGCGTTATTACGCACGCAAGTTTGCAGTATTGCCTCTCTTTCATAATAATAATAATACATTGACGCTCCGTGTGTTCCAAGCGATATCCCAAATTTGTTGATGGGCATGATGGCGCGCACACGACTGACTCTAACGTCGGCGCGCTATTTAATTTATAATGAGACCCGCTTCGCGTACTTCTTCGATAACCAAAAGAATTTCGTTATCGTGAGCATTATTGCCAGCCTGGGATGCGTCTAGCAATCGCAGACGGTCGACGAGTTCATTGGGATCGTCCCAGTGCGCGTACTCGATTTTTTGATCTTTTAGCGTCATATTACGCGGTATACCCCTCTCTTGCTTAGTACGCACACTGGATACTAAAGGCACAATTATGTATCTATATTTATATCTTTTGTTATCCAGAGTGCGCCGAGCTGGTTATGATGTTTTCTTTGAGCATTTGTCATTTCCAATATTGTTTTGTATCGTTGAGTATCTTCTACAGTATTGTGGTACACACCACTTTATGAACACGCCGTGCAGCGGTGAAACGGCCTTAAACTTGGGCCGGCGGCTCGCCGCAGCGCGACTAGTACGGCGCGCCGCCGCTACACGGCGCACCGCGGCGCTAGTTCGCCCGCAAGCAACATTGGCCTCGACGGCTAGATAAGACGGTCGTTGAAGGCCTTTTGGTATCCAGCTTACCAGATAGCTAGAGCGCAATCAGCTCGCTATCTAGTTGGAGCAAGCACAGATCTCTCCTAGAGATCACTTTTTCTCCAGTGGAGAAAAAGGCAAAAAGGCATTCCGCCGCAAAGTCCTCTCAAGGCCGCCGAGCGACCCCGAACACCCGGGTCTGAAAAACTCCCGAGGGTAGAGCAGTTTCTACCTTGGCGCCTAATTCCGATCGACCTTCCTCCAAGGAGACCAATCGTCTAGGACAAACCGCCGACGCCATCTTATACTCCACGGCAGCTAAGCGTCTCTACGCAGACGCAAGTGGACAGAGTCGACTGCGGCACCCAGACCAGGGCTCGCAAGAGGGCCAGGAAGCGAGGAACAACCTCCACCGTAGAACGGGCCTGCCAAGCAGAGGACACTCGCCCGGCTTCAACAAAGGAAGCGGCCGTCCAGACACACGACCGAGGATCTTCATCAATCTCACCTCAGCGATTCCAGGACACCGACTGGCGGCTAACCACGGCCAAGCCGCGCATCTTCTGGAAGGAGAAAGCCTAGGAAAAGGCTCTTTTCAGGGCCGACACCAAACGGCCCTTTTTAGGGCCCTTTCTTATAAAAACCAAAGACCATTGTACATAGTGTAAAATAAAAGTTCTCTTTTCATTCTAGAAAGAGCTTTTTAAATACACGCCCATCACATCCACGATCCTCGCTGCCACCACTGTCGTCGTAACCTCGCCGTCTTCTCGTATAATTGCCTCATCCAAAAGTATAAACCTCACTCCTAGGACATTTTATAAAAATCAGTTTGTACAATCCTTGTGTTGCTTTGAATCGTATACCATTTACGATTATATTATCTTGTTCATCCACATCAAAATGTTTATCACCAAGCATCATTCCATCGTTGTCGAAATACACACCATATACGTAGTTTATGTCGTTTTCTTTCTTACCACTCAGAATAGCTTTCATATATTGTTGCGCCAAAGGTCCAAAGTGACTTTGAAACGTTTCAAGACCTTCCAACGTTTGCATTTGACGTTGAATATTCGACTCAAACGATTTGTTGGCAGTAGCACCAGTGGCGACGAGAGTATCGACCGATGGAGTATCCCATGTCAATTGTCGTTTGGTTCGTTCTTTCGTTGGAGTAGAAGTCACCATTGCAGTGTTATATCGTGCGCGTTTTGAGTTGTGCAGAGTAGGGGACATTGTTTCGTTCAATGACGTCTGCATTTGTTTCCGCTTCATTTGGGTCTCGTCTTTGAGAAACGATGTATTTGGCGATTTAGTTTTAGTATTTTCAGCAATCTGTTTAAAGGGTTTAATAATAGGTTTGAACTGTCTTTTTCATGCAAGTTCTTTTTCTAGTTTACCGGTTTTCAGAGCGCGATATTTTTGACAAATAGATTGACTCGTTTTTGCAATATCCTTTGCTATTTTCTCGCGATTTATAATTTTACTGCTTTTGTCAGCCATGTTGCTCGCATCGGTAAGAGATAATACATGGGTGATGTTTCAACACCAATTAACCACTCGACGGTATTGCGAATTTGTTAGATCTTTTTTTATAGCAACCTTTGTCCAAATGACTATCCTTGTCGATCACTAAAAATCCGTATTTATGTTGCCAACATTTGCGACATAACGTATAAAAATCGTCATATGACATATCTGTGTGTACGTGATTGTTGTACACATGTTTGTGATTGGTACTATCTTTAAAAAGAATTATCAGATTTGCNTTGTCACGTATAAGATGCTTTGGTATCCTCGCGTACGTCTGACAGAGAAACAGTCGACACTCGAGAGACGACCCATTGCAAAATATTCTTGTATCGTATCTTGCTTGTCACATGCCACGTCATCAAAGATAAAAATGGAATCCGGAAGTGCTTTGTTTGGCAAAATCATCGCTATTATTGGAAAAGGTAAAGTAACCGATTTCATTTACTGATGGAAGTGCACTCTCTCTCTAGATATTCATATTTTGGTTGTTGCAACGATTTTGAATACACGTACACGTTCTCAAAGCGTACACCGTGTGGACTTTCAAGCAAGCTTATCACTACGTTTGTCTTGCCACAATTCGAAGGACCGCACACAATACCGCGTATAGTAACCGGTAGCATTATGTCTGCGTATTTATTTGTCGGACATTTGTTGAGTTTTGCTGTCGAAAGTAGTTACTTTGATTATCTTAGGATGCCGCACGAACCGCGCGTATGGTTTCTTTGCAACTATCTTGCGATAAGTAAAGTAGCACCTATTTATAGGGACGCGTCGAGCATTTCTACTCAGTCGTCAGAAGACCACTGATGTCAAACGTATGGTGCACTCTATGTCAGGTTGTGGTAAATCGCGTGATAAACGCTCTTCCCGTTGAATTACATATTCCTGGTTACCAATATTGTGGCCCGGGAACGCGTTTAGCGAAACGATTAGCTAGAGGCGATTGAAGAATTACTCCATTAGACGCGGCTTGCCGTGAACACGATATAGCTTATTTGCGACGCAACGAACTCGCTGCTCGACACGTGCCGCGCGATCGCATTACAGCGACAGACTCGAGTCTCGGTGAGAATGCCGCTGCGACCGCCATGCTGTAATACGCGGCATGCTCGTGCTGAACGAGGCGGATCAAGTAACGCGAAATACAAGATTTTCATTACAAACACCTGCTACTACTACTACTACGACGTACAGTAATCGGAAAAAGCTAAGTTCGACAAACGTTGAAGTTTTACAATCGTTGGAATTTATTGTACGAGAATTTTGAAAATATGTGCGACATTTTAAACGTTGGAAGTAAGCGGATCTTTGACGATCGCATCGTTAAGATTGAAACTCACACGTACAATCCGTACGTGAACACAACATTTGAACACAGTGATGAGATACGCATACCGATACAACAGCAGGACTTGTACACTTTACCGTGTCAAAGGTTTCTTTACGTCAAAGGAAAAATGACGTTAACAACGAAAGACGAAGAAAATGTATTTCTGAATAATAATTGTGGCTTTTATGTTGGATGAGATTTGCTATGAACTCAATGGTATGGAGATTGATCGTAATAGAAACGTTGGAATAACCAGCACAATCAAAAACTATGTATTGCTAACACATGATAAAAGCATGGCCATGAAGAATGCTGGATGGGTTATTACACAACATACGGACGTAGATACTTTAGTTTCTGCGTACCTCTCAGCATGATATTAGAATTTTCCGAGGACTACAAGCGTACTATTATCAATGCACGTCATGAACTAATTTTAATACGATCGCGCAACGACATAAACTGCATAACAGCAGTTTCTGAGGTAGATGGTGAAGCATTAGATGGAAAAATTGAAATATTTAAAATACAATGGCAAATGCCACATGTAGTATTGAACGATGTCACGAAGCTCTCGCTGCTACAAACTCTGGAAAGCAGACGGTATTTGACCATGAGTTTCCATTATTACAAAGCACGACTAAACACTCGTGGGCCGTAAAAAAGGCGACACAACTTGAAAAACCGAGATACGTCATATTTGCGCTACAGACTGCTCGAAGAAACAATATGTCAGCAGATGTCACGCGAATCGGTCACTGTCAGTTGACCAACGTGAAACTTTATCTCAATTCTGAATTCTATCCTTATGACGATTTGCATTTAGATTTCGAGAGAAAAATTTTTGCAATTTGATCCTTTAGTGGTCATTGATTGTTCGCGTCAAAACGAGGCGGTCACAAGTGCAACCGTCGATATGCGAATTGAATTCAATTGCAAAGAAAATATACCAGCAAATACTACAGCCTATTGTCTCATTTTGCACGATCGTGTTATTATTGAATACAATCCGTTAACTAACGTAGTGCGCAAAAGTACATAAACTGCAACATCAGCGTTTCTCCTCTCTATAATCTGAAAATCGTTTAAAAGCGAAAGTACTTTACGATAGATAGTATTTGTCTTTTGTTAGTCACGTGATTACATGGTTGTGTCGACGTTTGTAGACTTGCAAGGATTTGTAGTCGGAAAAAGATTTATTGTCAAGGAAGTAGCGGTATTGCGAAAGGGCACTGTTCTCTCGCATTACATTTTTGGAAGTCCCTTCCCGCCTCAGATGTATTATACTTCCGGGATAGGGTATAGTCTGGCTTTAAATGGCACTTTAGTGTTTATTTTGATCTTATTCGTGTAGTGAGTCACACGTCTAATACCCTCTTTAAAGAGTTCTTTGTTATCCGCGAGAATTTCTGCAATCCGTGCATTAGCCTTTTCTCTGGATAGTTGCTTAATTGCCGCAACATGTGCGACTTCCTCCAAAGAGAGTTGTACGGTTTCTCCTGTGCAGTTAATGATTGCGCGGTGTTTAGCAAGGAACTCCATCCCAATTATTATTTCGTAGGCTAATTGTTTCATTATGTAAGATTCAATTATATAAAACTTATCATCAATAATAACTTCCATAGCTGTCTAATAAGCTATAAGTGAATGCACGTACAGTAAACCAATTAATAGGTATAGTGGTTAATTTGACTCCTGAATTTAATAATACGTCGAATAAATCCTTAGAAATTGCAGTAATTTGCGCGCCAGTGTCTACTAGAGCTTTAATCTCCTTTGATGCCACCTTGGCTTTTATCTTCAAGCTCACTCTTAAACGAGTTTTACTCTGTTCTTTATCTTGGAATTCGTCCAAGTCCCTAATCATATCACCTGTCCTTAATAGGCCTATTTGCTTTGAACCATTATCCGACCCTAGATATGATTCATCCAAGCTGCTAACGTCGGTTAAGTCGTCTTCTACTGCCATTACCTTAGTGCGGGATTTTTCCTTAACCAATGATTTCTTCTTAACCAAGTTTTTATTAACCGATTCTCGGCTCTTAGTTTTGTTAATCGAAATCGTTTGTTTAGTTGGTTGAAGTTTGTCCTCGTCACTGGATGCAAGTTCAACGATAGGCTCTGGGTCTGCCTTTTTCTGAGTGTACTGACTTCGACGTTCAACACCGTAGTCTCTTTTTTGTTTATAGCGAACTTTTTTGTTGATTGCGCGAACTTTCTCGACGATCTCTACTTTGATGCCGGTCATAAGATCTACCACGATTTTGTTTAGAATCACGCCCTCTGGAATTATCCCTAGCGCTTCTGTAATCGTTTTTATTTTTATTACCGGACCGATTTCTATTAGAGTTTTGGCTTTACGCGCGCTCTTATCCTTGCGTTTCATTGAGTCCATGTGCGTTAGATAATCAATTAACAAGTTAACAGTGTTCATTGCTCCCGGTCTCATCATTATCGCGGTAATGGCGTCAAAATGTGACGACATACACGAGATGAACTCGGAGTCTGTCATACTCGTATCTAACACTTTAGCAAGGCGCGATAACTCAAGAACGTACTTGGCCATACTTTTATGTTTCCCTGGATCGTATTTACCGGTATAAATTCTTTTTCTGATACGGTTTTGTATTTCTGGTCCCCAAACTTGTTTTAGAAACTGAACTTTTAGTTCATCATAAGATGTAAAATCATATACATCGAACCAATTTACTGCTGCACCAGTCAAAGACTCTGGAAAAAAGTGCAACATTTGATCTGGAGGTATTTGGTTTCTTACGGCAGTAAGAAATATAATAAGATACATTTTCTCGTACCTTTTCAAGAAAATGACGGAATTAAGGTCAGTTTCCTTACCATTGAACTTTAAATGTTCAAAAGGCTTTTTTCACCATCCTCTATGTGGAGTCGTAACCGTCACGTGCTGATAGGGCATTAATGACGCATTATTAACATCTAAGATGTGACTTGTACTTGGACCTTGGGTGTGAGTCTCATGATATTCGACTTTGTCCTTAATCGTCGGTACTTCGTCCTCATGTTCTAACGAACTATTTCGGCGTGTAGGCTTATTATGAGCGCTTAATTCATTCTTAACCTGGGCTACTATATCCGCCGCATAGGATCTAAGCTCTAACCTCATTTCTTGCTTAAATTTTGCTATAAGTAATTCCTCACTATTATCGGACTCTCTAGTAAGTGGAATTTCGTATGCTATCCCTTTGTCGGATTTCGGGATAGTACCTGTCTTTTTTGCGGTCATACTACAAGTTTCACGCGGTAATGACTCAAAAGTTTCATCCAATAGGCTTTTAGTAGTCGCTGTTGGTTTAACTACTTTTTTAGCCTTAGCAGTGTCGTTCCCTGAATCAACACCTTCAGCACGGCCCTTAGGGTCCGTTGGTGTCCTTATCGTTTCCATTTTGTAACGTAAGTATTTAATTAACATCAATAATTATTATTAATGTCTCCTTTTAGTTTACAGGTAATCAGTGATGATCACCTGTAAGGTAATTTTTAATGTTAATCTTTAACTCTTTTATTCGGGTCTTACGCGGTTCTCTTGTCACCTTTAGCCTTAACCATCGACAAAATTATTTAACGAATTTTATTAATTCTATTTTGTCTGTTCCAGGTCTTCGCGGGATTATTCGGGATGCTTATGGAACTTTGCTGCCATTACTGAATAGGTAAGTATTAATAACTGATACTACTATTATTAACGTTATGTGTGAGGCTTAGTAGGCTTTAAGACGCGTTTTAACTACTTTAAGATTGTTCAACGGCCTTCCATTGATTTTTACAATCCTTAAGTCCTTGTGTTGACTTTAATAGCTTTTCATTGAGTGAACCTATTTGGTTTGATTCATTCGATCAGTTAGTTTTGCGTTAACGAGTTTTGCAAAGTTAAACGTTAACTTTTCGACTTAGTGATCACGGAAAAAATTAATAATTGTTTTCAACAGCTGATCAATGTTTAATCTGGTAGCACTTGTAACCAGTTGATCATTAGTGCTCATACAACTTATTAAGTTTAATTGATCCGGACTCTTGTAAGATTTATGGGTAAGGTAATTTTTAAGAAAAATTAAGAGACAAAATTTTGTATTAGCACGAATGTCTATTCCCGTAGAAATACTTTTATGCGGTTCTCAACTCTTAAGACGCTACTTCCGGTTATTACAGTTATTAATGTTAACTTCCGGTTTAGACCTACAACTCACCAGGCTTTGTTTGCAATCAATCAGTAGTTACTGCTTATCGATTCAATCTCTCTTAAGACAGTACTAAGTCCTATTGTTAAATAAACAAATTACGTAATTAACGGAAAACTATCCTGTACTTTACCACTACTAAGGATCAATCTGCTGTAGCAATGAACGATAATTCTTAACTTGGACTCAAAGGTAACACTTAGTCGTAGCGCAACTATATGTGTAGTGATCACGCAAATTAGTATTAATTAATGAGCAATTTGTAGCATGTTGTGGATTATTAATCATGTGCATCACTTCCCGTAATCGGACTTTTGTTAATATCAACTTATAATTTCCTTGGCCTTCCGATCTGGATTTACGTGCTTAGAACTTGACAAGATAGCTGCTGCTATAGAAAATTTCAACGATTTACACATATAAACGACGAATTAGTCGCGATGTTCTGTCACGGTCGCCATTTCGGAAAATGTATCTTATTATTTATTTAACTTCTTTTTGACCTGTGTTTATCGATCAACAACTTCTTCACACAAAGATAGGTAATCGGGTTATATGTCGACACGTTTGTTATAGGAAAATTCACTCGCAAAGCTAACCACTTGTTTCTTATCAACGCGTTACTGACAAAGACGCACACTACCACTGTAACCGGGGTTAGGTGGAAAATTTGCTGTGTACTCACAGTTAACACAGTCGCCAGTCCGTTTATCCTCCAACAGACAAGGATTAATCAATACTCTCTCTGTTTCAGGTCTCAACGCTGTCCCGGATGGATCAAGGACTTTCCCATAGATCTTCAGGACTTCCACGTTGACCCAGGATTCACCGAATGGATTATTGATGCATAAGGTAAGTGCCAGTTCACAAGATACCATAAGTTTTTCACTATTGAATATTTATTCTTTCCTTTTCAGGTACAAGCACAATATCGTGCAATTTCAACAAACCACTTATCACTATATTGCGCACTGACGTTTAATCGATTATAATAAAGATAGTATACAACAAAAACTTGCGAGTTATTATTATTTCCGAGTTCCATAGGCTTTTTTACGTTCGCGTAACAATACGTGATCCGCACGTCGCGAGCGCCTGTTACCAACTGCCTCCTCGGTGGCGTCAGCTCGCCTCGCGCCTGCGCTTTCCCCATCCTGTGTTACTTGTCTTTTAAGAAAGGTTTTGTGTGTGTTTGTGTTAAGTGAATGAAGTAGGTGTATGTGTGTGAGTACGAGTCCTTATGTATATGGTGTGTATGAAACGTACTTATTAACGACTGAAAGTGTGTGTGTATGTGTGTGAACCAGTGTGGATGTGGTGTGTGGATGGCGTGTGACTGGATTCTTAAGACAGAGTATTTGTAAATTTGTATGTATGAGTGTATATGTGTATGGGTGCCTAAATGTTTGTCTTAAGGAGTATAAATGTGTGTGAGCAACATTTGTAAGTGTGCGTGTGTCATGTGATATGTCCCAGTTCCTATGAGTCACGTGTATGTGTACCCGTATACATGTAAGTGTTAACGTGAATGAATGTGTGTATGAGAACTCGTATGTCAAGTGTGTGTGATTGATGTTTGTATGGTGTCTTATAGACGTGGTTCATGCACAGAAGGCTGAACGTATGTGTGAGGGTAAATGTTGTCCTTAAACTGCGTGATTGTGTGTGTGAGATATATGTGCGTGTGCGGTTCGAATGGGATGTGTACTTGGTCTTATGGCAACTGTATATTGCGTGAGTTATACGTGTGTTCGTTGTATATGTAGTTTTCTTTATTAGTGTGTATTAGTGTTTGTGTGTGTGTCTGAGTGGGGGAAATTGCCCCGTCCTACCTTCTAGCCTTATTACTAAAAATGAAACATAACTTATTTTCCCTCCTTGAGCTTCTTAAACTTAAAACTTAAAAACTAACGTAAATTAAATACCTTACTGACTTCTAAGCTTGTTGGCCTTTGTAACTAAAACAAATTCTGCTTGTAAAACAAATTTCGGCTTTTTAGCCTTTATCCTTCACACAAGATACAGTTATCGTGTACGTTAATAATAAGAACACATTTAACGCCTATAAAACATATCAAAAAGGTTAAAGAATACTATAAAATAAAGTCTATGTTTCTCGCATCTTAACCTTCTACAATTGCGCTTTTGTTTTCTGCGCCGTCCTCCGCGGCTTTTCCCAGTATCTTTGCTAGTTGCGCTTCTATCGATGGCTCTCCCTGTATTTCCTTCTGCGGTCCTTTTGGTTGGGATCCCTCTTGGAGTTCGGGTGCCCGTGGCTCCTCTAGCTGGGGTCTCTCCTGGGGACCTGGTGACAAGGTGAGGGGGGCGGGTTCCGTTTGACCACAGT
Organism: Pseudomyrmex gracilis; assembly: GCF_002006095.1. Classification (NCBI taxonomy): domain Eukaryota; kingdom Metazoa; phylum Arthropoda; class Insecta; order Hymenoptera; family Formicidae; genus Pseudomyrmex; species Pseudomyrmex gracilis. Next base: position 29,215 of record NW_018021258.1, on the reverse strand, counting down.
ACGATTCGACACCGCTCGATTCGACACAGATTTATTCGACACCAAATTATTCGACACCGTACGAT
>NW_018021258.1:15790-27465 GCF_002006095.1 Pseudomyrmex gracilis | reverse complement strand
CCCCTAACTAATTATTAAAATATTGCGAAAAAAACTCCTCGGCCAGGAGTCGAACCTGGAATCTCCGGCTTACCGTGCCATCGCCTTCTCTGTTAGGCGAAAAACTCACTTGTAAAAATTTACAAGTGAATTCGTTACATGTGTATACATATATATATATACATGTATAAGTTCTCGCTCAACACTTTGAGAACGGCTCGTAAGGCCTTATATTCATTCATTGGTTTAAAAGTAATATTATTTATGATAGTAAAACATTTCAAGATGCGTTATATTTTTTTAGGAATTATTACATATGAGCTAACTAAAAGGATTCACAAGTGTTTTGAATATTGAAAGTTATTAGTATTCTTTTTTTAATATATTTTTGGTGTGTAAATTATGACAAGAATCTACATTTTTCAGACATATAATCTCAAAGTATTTAATTCATAGTATACGGAATTCAATTAATTAATATATTATATTTATATGATGTTATATAAATTAAATATTTTAGGATTGTAGATCTGTAAATTGTAGATTCTTTTCGTGATTTACAAATTAAAAATATAAAAAAATTATTAATAATATAGGTTACTAATAATAGAGTTTATTTACATATTACATGTTTTTTAATATTCTAAAAACTTTCAAATTATTACAGTTAACTTATATTAAGAATTAATGCAAATATAATAATATAAATGCATCTTGAGATGTTTAACTCATCCTTATCAATAATAGTATGTACTTTTTCCAAGACTTACAGTCTTGGAAAAGCATTTTACGCTGTCATATGCTGCAAGTGCGCAACGTGAAACGTTGCTTTCTACCCTTAGTGCTTGCTCACATAGCAGGCTTGGTGAAAAGGAGACGGAACATAGTATGTCCGCACTCTTCCACGAGCCGAACAGCCGAGCGTGACGTCACGCACACGGACGGCGGTTCTTGCTAGTGTGCGTGCCTCCACCACCTTGGTGCTCTTGGTGCTAGCCTGCCAGATCTTGCATCACTGGTGCCATGTGTGTGGCCCGCTTGGTGGTGTCAGGCTACAATGGCAAGATGAGCCGTAATAAATTCAGCACGTTTTCCCGTGGTGAAGTGAACCTTCAGATCCGCACGTCTGGTGGTCTCAGGAAAATCCTAGGCGGCCGAGTTAAGCGGTGTTGTGGAAGGTCCAGAGGATAGAGCTTCTACAGAAGTAATTCCCACTGTACGTGGCGCTCCTTGACGTCGGATTCCTGATGCCTGAACTGTGCTCCTGGTGAACGGGGCGGTACTGGCCTCACGCTGGAGCTTTTAAAAATGCTTCTCTTTATCTTGCAAAATTAAAAATTTCGTGTGCTTAGAAAGCGATTCCGAACGGCAACACCACTTGAGAAACCGAGATACGTCATATTTGCGTTACAGACTGCTCGAAGAAACGATATGGTAGCAGATGTTACACGATTCGATCACTGTCAGTTGACCAACGTAAACCTTTATCTCAACTCTGAATTCTATCCTTATAATGATTTGCATTTAGATTTGGATAAAAAAATACGCGGTTTTGTACAACATGTACACACATTTCCGTAAAACATACTACGGATGTAATGTCGTACCGTTTTTCACGATTTACAATTTTCTGCAATATGGTTCTTTAGTGGTTATTGATTGCTCACGTCAAAATAAGGCTGTCAAGAGTGCAACCGTTGATGTGCAAAATTAATTTGATTGCAGAGAAAATATACCAGCAAATACTACGGCCTATTGTCTCATTTTGCACGATCGTGTGGTTGAATACAACCCGTTAACTAATGTAGTGCGCAAACTTACTTAAATTGCAACATCAGCACTTCTCCCTTCCATAATCTGAAAATTGTTTAAGAACCAAAGTATGTACCAATAAACAGCAGTCGTTTTTTATCGGTCACACAATTACATCATGGATATGCCAATGTTTGTGGATCTGCAAGGATTTGTCGTTGGGAAACGATTTATTGTCAAAGAAGTGACGATATTGCGAAAAGGTACTGTTCTCTCGCACTCCATTTTTAAAAATCCCTTCCCGTGGAATCTATTTGCAAGATCAGACAAGTCAACAGCTTCTTGGTTGATGACGCATCATCACGCTGCGTTGGGAAAATAGAAATGTTGCATACCGCAGAGCAAGAAATTTGATTACAACAGCTATTTGTAACAGTAGTAGAAATTGATAACAACGCGTCTCATTTCGTCTAGGTTAAAGATCTCGAGAAACGTGACTGGCTAGCTGATATTATTCTCGATACTGACGTGCGACATGGATTTATTATCAAAATATTGCGTACAGATTACAATGATATTGTATCTTTAGAGAAAATGAACGTATCAAACGGTCTACGATGTAAACAATATGTGAAACATTGCACATTACAAAATGTATTTAAAATACTTACGTTGTGGTCTAAACGACAATAAAATGTTATATGCAACGACTTTAGGAGTACATTTACTGCACTTCTCCATAACATGTTTATATAACTTAACGGTATTAATCGCGGTTTATCATGGTTTAATAGTTGATCGTGGCTCGATTCTAATTAAACACAGTTCGTTTATGGTTAAACGTGGTTCGTTTATGGTTTAATTATGGTTAAACGTAGTTTGTTTATGGTTGAACGTGGCTTGTTTATGGTTCAATTATGGTTATACATGGTTTGTTTTTGGTTAGACATAGTGCTACCTCTTTCCTTTCCGTAGTGATGCGGGGCGCAAGCCCATGCCTTATGGACTGTCCCTGGGTTGTTCTTAGACTGAGGTACCGGGGCAGTCCTATTATGGGCAGCAGGTAGACACCGCAGGGGTTTTAGTGGGTATTCCCCTTCCGGCTTTTTTCAGCGAGGGCAAGTCCCACATTACCTTGGCTCACATTCCTAGTCTGGACCAGGGTGTGCGTAAAAGCATTTCCTCTGCGCAAACAAAAAAAATGGTTAAATTAGGGGTTCCCGTCACCTCTATGTTAACGTAGTCCACGCGGTGAACAAATAAAGAAAAAGAAATATAAAAATAAATAAGAGCTTAAACAAAGTGCGAAAAAGCGCTAGCCGAAGATATTACACAGCAATTAATAGAAACAAGACGCAAACACGCAAAAATAAAATAACATACTACGCCGCCACGTCGCACGGCCGAAGCGAGATATTAACCCGAGTCGAACGGTTAATGAATTGACAGCGGTAGAGGAGCGTGCAGAACCGCGTTCCCTTGCCCGGATATTTCGGGGTGGCTTTTCTCAATGCTGGCGGTGAAATAGCGCCAAAAATACTGCACACTCACGGCGACAAAGCTTTCGTCGGGTAATTTTTGCAGGAAGCAACTTAAGCAAGCGAGGTCGATGAGACGCACGGCGCTCTCCGTTACGTTCCGCCGGGCAACGCGATTCCAGTCACAGTCGGCGATTATTTTGACAGCTCTAAGAGTCTCGCAAATGCAACGTCAATATGACATCAACGCGGATTTCGCGTTGCAAAACCGATACAACAGCCGTACAAATCTCGGTACCGCAAAATTGATACGACAGCACGCGATATAGCAGCGCAAAACAATACATGCAAGGCGATAATAACAAACGCAAAAGAAAATAGTTTTACCGAAGCTAGAACAAAAAATCTTACAAACTAAAAGATGCTACTTGGCGCCTTCCGAGCGACTCCAGGGCTGGTCACAGTATTTAACAAAATACTCGCGAAATCTAAACGCACTTAAGCCTACGAAGTAGTACCACAAAGCCCCGCGAATCCGATTCTAGCCGCCGTCCAAAAACCAATATGGCAAAGGTTTCGTCCTTGCCTGATGCCTAACGCGAAAATTCGGCGACTAGCCTCGACATGGAACTCGGCACGCAGATTCGTAGCTGCAAGAAACGAGGCACCTCACCAGATATCGTCGACCCTATATGGGGCACCGCTCTGGGCGGGAGTCGCAGCAGTGGCAGGAGCGCAGAGCAAGTTTGCCCAGCTCCGCGCCGCGCAGAGGACGATTGCTCTGCGCGTTATCTGCGGCTTCCGAGACGTGGCCACGGAGACGGCGGGTGTGCTGGCGGGGGTACCTCCTCTGGCCCTCCTAATAAAAATGTACGAGATATGCTCGCCGCGTCAAATTGCTCCAGGAAGGTCTGGCAGAGAACACCCTGCGGGAGGCTCTCGTCAACTCGGAGCGCCAGGCCCGACAACAGCTGCTTCTAGACTGGGAGCAGCACTCAGATGAGCCCCGTGCGGCAGTCCAAGAAGTTGTCGCGGTGGTCCGACCCCACCTGGAGATGTGGTTACAGAACGGGGTCGGACACCTCACCTACAGGGTAACACAGATGCTCACCGGGCATGGTTGCTTTGGTGAATATCTGTGTCGCATAGGCAAAAGCCAACGGCACAGTGCCATGAGTGTGGGGCAGCCAGCGACATGGTAGAGCATACTGTGGAGGAATGTTCACGGTGGGCAGACGACCGCCGAGAGCTGGCTGCCAATATTGGAGACGACCTCTTCTTGGAGGGCCTTCTTAAGGCACTTGCTTCTGGGGAATAGGAAAAGTGGAGAGCGGTGGTCTCTTTCTGTTCCGTTGTGATGGAGCAGAAGGAGGCTGCCAAGATGGAGCGGGAGCGCTCCTATCCCTTGCTGGAGACCTCCGGGACGTGTGCAAACGGGCTGTCGGGCGGCACCCGTTTCCCGTGCACGTTCCCGGGGTCCAGGTTTCTTGCTACCGCGGTAGCAGTAACCCCATGTTGGGTGGAGAGGGGGACCGGGGGGCGTTGGCGGGAACCGGTTCCCATCGTTAACCCACCGCTCCAGCGGGACTCCTTTTGGATTCGAAAAGTAGCACGCGGTGACCATTAGTTCCGGGGTGATACCGTCCATCCCGAAGAATGGTTTCTTTTTCTTCTTCTTCACTGCGGAGACCGTGACAGGATGGGGGTCCTGGCGTGTCATATACACGGTCCCGGAAAAGGTAGCACTGCGGTGCGTTCTGCGGTGTCACCAAGATCACGAAGAATCAAATAGGAGAAGAGACTCCTTCCTCCCTTCGAGAAGTCCTAAGCCCGAAGGAGGAACCTACGCGCATCCTCTGACAGGAATTCCCGGGTCCCTTCCCGCCAAGGGTCGAGTGGTGACACACCGTGATGGTTTTAGTGGGTATACCCCTTCTTCTTGCAAGAAGGAAGAGGAAGTCCCACATAACCCTGGCCCTTTTTCTCAAGAAGGGGATCAAGGTATCCGTAATGGATTTCCACCACGTAAAAAAAATTGGTTCAATTAGGGATAAACATGGTTTAAACCAATATATAAAGTCTTACGAGTCGTTTCCAAGATGTTGAGCGAAAGCTGTACGTGTATATATATATATATATATATATATGTATATATGCATACACGTGTAACAAGTTCAATTTGTAAAATATATTATATGTAAAAAAAAATTAATATTTATGCTACTTGGTGCGGCTGCACCAAAAATTTATCTACCGACAGACATATCTTACATGTGCACATGTATTAGACTGCCGTGCATATAAACATTTTACTTTATTATATTTGAGGTGCAACCGCGCCAAGTTTTTTTTGCACATTAAATATTTTTTATTTTTACAAAACTTTTTCTTTTCCTTTTTTTTTGTTTTTCACGGAAAGTAAAGTTCTGCTGAGTCTGCTTGTTAGTTTTACCACAAATCCTTTTGTTACTTTAATAGGTCCAGACAATTCTTTCTTTCAAAATTTTTCCGTAACGAAAACTTAAAAAAGTAGTTATGTATACTTAGATTAGGATAATAATGTACAAAAGTAACGTACAAAATTTACTTGGTGTTATTTTGTAATATCACTTTTTTTGTAAAACGGGTTTTTAGAGAAAGAATGTTTTGTAGTATATAAATGTTGTAAAACAGGTTTTCTAAAAAAAGAAGTTTTTGGAGTATAAATAAAAAAATAATTTAATTTAAATGCAATACGTGTTGTGCGTGTACTTGGCGCCTGTTTTTACCTTTTTTTACAAAAGTAAGTTTTTAAAGTATCACACACTTTATATTTTGTTCCTTAGAGAATTACACACTTTATATTTTAAGTTTCTTTTAGTTTCTCTAAAAAAAGAATATAAACGTTTGTAGTTTTTGTATATAAATTATTATATTATAGTAAACTAAAAACTTTAATATACATAAGTTTACTTGGTTGTATGTACGTGCGTGTGAGATAGATGATGCACTATTTTTTCTCTTCAAATTCTTGTTCTTTTCCATTGTTTCTTTATTCTGTTTTTTCTCAACAATAGTAACACATTTATTAATTTTTTCTAAAATAACTATTTTTTTTATAAATACAATATTGACTTTATATTTAAACTAAATGTATCTAATTAGTATTTAGATATAGATATATCTATATATTTAGATATAGGTATATATATTAGTATTTTTATATATTTATTATTATATATATATTTTTATTACTCAGCCCTGCCGTTTTTTCTTCTGGAACCTAAAACTATCCAGATCTTCTACCGTCGGTAAATTGGTACTTACGTTAAAATCGATGCTTTGAGAGTCGAAGTTCGAGAGTAAAGTTACCAGTATCACCATTTTGTTGTAACTAACATCATCAAAAAACTACTGTTCCAAGCGAGTTAGCATTACTTATGAATTACCACCGTAACCCTTACGCCAACGTCGACAAGTTATCATTCTTAAGTCGCAACCACATCACAGTTAGTTGCAAAATTACTAACTAACAAACTAAAGGAGATAGAGAAAAACGGTTTGCGCTATAATTCTCAGCACATCAAACTGCAAAATTGTTGGTTTAAATAGTCTAGGTTTTGAACATTTTAGGTTTTGTTTTTAACAATCAAATGTTTAAATAATAAAAATTATTAAACTTTTATTACGTGGTATTTTGCATCTAACTAATACAAAACAAGATCCAAAAAACATTTTACTCTAACTTGTACCATTCTCGAAATATTTAATTTGTTAACTTTTACTCTTTGTCATACATTGCAGAGTAGCCAATTAAAGGTACTTGCAAAATTAGTTTCAAGCTATCGCTTCTAATTCTCGAGATATCTGCGATTTGCGAAAAAAACTATGTATCGTTAAATGTAGAATATTAAAAAAAGTCAAATGCGTATATTCGGTATTCATAAGCTTTATTGTAAAACCGCGTTTTCGAGAACTTTCTAATTATCGAATTAACATAGGTTGTAAAATACTAGAAAGAAAACCTTCGTTGTGCGTGATTCGTCGCGCGTGGACTTTACGCGAGGCACTACCGTGTTTCTTGATGTTTCTCTCTTTCTCTAACTTTCTTCTTAAAACGTGCTTGTTAAACAACACCATCTGGTAGCACAAATGTGAACATGCACATTTCTGAGTGTCCCACGACCAGCGTTGCCGTGGAACTTGCCACACGTGACGTCACGCAGTAGAGAGATAGAGAGGTACGACTCGTACCTCTCTATCTCTCTACTGCGTGACGTCACGTGTGGCAAGTTCCACGGCAACGCTGCCCACGACGATGAAAACGTTTCTTAAAATCGTGATTTACACGTCTATTTTTCATCTTATTCATTATCTTCGTTCAAAAGCCACAAACACAAAACGCAAGAATACTTTTTTTTGTAATGTTTCATTCTGAAGCGAATGAGACTAAACCGAAATTAATCGGTTCAGTCTTTCTTGAAAAATAGCCTTGTAAAAATCTTCCCATTCTTTCAGTTACTGAACTTCGTGTATATAAAAGGCACGGTGTGCTCGCGCAGTTCGAGCACCACTTTGTTGCGCGTGAACTTGGCGCGAGGCACTACCGTGCCTCTTGATATGTAGTATTGGGCGGCGGAACATACTCATGTAGTAAATACAAAGTTTGCTCCGTTTGTTCGTGTTCTACGAGAACAAAATATTACTGACGTATTCAACGCTGCAAAAGCAATATGTGAAAGTAGAGTGTACGACAATAGCGCGATTATAGATTGTGAATTATTTGCATGCGCTTTAAAAGATGTTATATATGATGCATGTAAATAATATTTTTCATCATGAATACAATGTAAATATAAAAACTGAATACTGTTGCATACCGCGGCACATATCAAAATAAATATGTATAATCTACAGTTTTATATAAAAAGAAATGTCTTAAATATGTACAATACATATATATATATATATATATATATATATATATATATATTGTTGCGCTCACGACCGCGTTTTGTCGCGTTCCGGCTGTGTAGATGCGCTTCGCGGAAAGAAAGTAACACCGCGTATATCACACAAGAACTTTATTTACGAAAGCGTTACAAAGGCCTCGGTAAATACGCGAGGAAATCCCAAGCCGTTCGTCCAGCCTCTTGCCGATTCCGAGTCCGGCTTCCAACTTCTCGCTTGAACCTCGCCGTAAACAATCCCCGTTGCTACCCGAACAAAAGCCTTTAAAGCGATCGATCGTTCGACGAACATCTTCTTATATTGCGTGGACGACACGCGCCGCATCTCGCAACACCCCTATCTCTTCTAGATCATCGTCCCGATGATCTAACAGAAGAAATCAACCTTCCCGCTCTCTTCCAGACTGCTGGCCCATAATACATGAGCCAGTTGACCGGAGAAACTCTTGACCAAAAATCTCCTCTGGAGCAATTTCGTCCACAAAATTTTTCCGACTTCGGACAAGGGGGAAGAAACTCACGTGGACCCATCGTCCAAAAGAACACCCCAGATCCCCGCCTCGGAATTTGCCCCAAGATCCACGGAAAACCACGCTCAACACCGTGAGTAAGACGGACTTCTAGGACGGCGTTCAAAACACGAAGATCTCGCGACGACTCGATGCGAAGCAAAACTCCCCTGACGTCCAACGACGAAACGAAAAGATTCGAAGTAGCAACAGAGTAAACGCTGGAATTAAAGAAAAGAAAACGAGTAACCAAGCTCAATTAACACAACAACAAAAACAAATATCCGTAACATCTTAGACAAAAAAAAACAAACACCCACTAATTCTCACAGGGCTTCGACGTGTGTTCCTACCTCTCGTAAAACGAAGCCAGCCTATCAGTGTGTACGACCCTATTCCTGTGTCTATCTGAGCGACAAATACAATATACTACGTCACTTAATTTCTAAACAACTACATAAGGCCCCTCCCAATGCTTTTGCAACTTAGGGGTTTTTCCTTTGCTCCTGCGAGGATTAAAGAACCAGACTTTCTGCCCAACGTCAAAAAGAACGTGTCTAGCTTTTAAATTGTACCGTATTTTTGCTTTGTTTGACTTCATCTCTAAACGCTCCCTAACATCCTGATGAACCTCCTCCAATTTCGACTCTAACTCACAAATATAATCTTCTAAAGAACCTGAACAATAATTCGGCGGAGAACCCCGTAACAAATCTAATGGCAGACGCAAATCACGCCCAAAATGCAATTCAGTAGAAGTAACCCCCGTAGCTTCATGCTTAGAAGATCTGTAAGCAAACAGACACATCGAAGCCCAACGATCCCAATTCCTTTGATTTTTGTCAACGAACTTAGACAAATACTGCAAAATCGTCTGATGATGTCTTTCGACCTGTCCATCAGACTGTAGATAAAGAGCAGTAGTCCTTGTCTTCTTCATTCCTAACAACCACGACAATTCCTGAAAAAGTTGAGATTCAAAATTCTTACCCTGATCCGTATGTAATTCCAACTGAACCCCATATCTAGAAACTATCTGATTGACAAAAACCTCCGCCACAGTCGACGCCCTAATATTCTTTAAAGGAAAAGCCTCTACCCACTTGGAGAAACAATCTACAACCACTAGGAGATACTTATTCTCTGAAGAAGACGCCGGAAAAGGACCCAGAATGTCCATTTGCAACTTTTCAAAAGGCGCATCGGCATTAAAAACCGGCAACGTAGATTTACCTTTGTCCGCAGGGCCTATTTTCGCTACACAACCTTTGCAAGACCTACACCAATTCTCGACATCCCTCTTGCACAAAGCCCACTAAAACCGCTTACGAATTTTTCTTAACGTTTTATTTATTCCAAAATGACCTCTAGAAAGGCCATCATGGGCTTTTTCTACAATTTGCTCACCTCTTTTCCGAGGAACAATAACCTGAAGAAAACTCACCTTTAAATTCGGAACTACCCACCTCTTATGCAGAACTCCATCCAAAACAACTAAAGCGTCCCAATGAGACCAGTAGATCCTCGAAGAAGGGCCTCTAACGGACACCTCTTCCCAAGAGGGACGAAAACATTTTTCTTTTCCTTGTAAAATAATCAATACGGCCTGATCTTCCAACTGATCCTTTCGTCATTTCTTAGACGCAAACCCTTCAAAAACTATCCGAGCTACCCGTTCCTCCTGCTTCAAGGCGTCTCTGACCTCAACCTTAGAACAATATTTGCAGCAAGACTCCGCACAAGGTCGCCTAGAAAAACCATCCGCGTTTCCATGCTTTTGACCACTCCGATGAACTATCTCAAAGTCATATTGCTGAAGTCTTTCCGCCCAGCTAGCTAACTGACCCTCCAAATCTTTAAAGGACATCAACCATTTAAGGGACGCATGATCAGTTTGAACCCGAAATTTCCGCCCATACAGATAGTGATGGAAAGATCTTATCGAATCAACCATAGCCAATAACTCGCGCCGAGTAACACAGTAATTCCTCTCATAGCCTTATTCAATACCCGACTATAATAAGCGATGACCTTCTCCGTCCCCCGCTGAACCTGCGATAAAATCGCGCCAACACCATGGCCAGAAGCATCATTGTCCAGAATTAACTCTCCTTCTTCAAGAAGAAAAGAGAGCACAGGAGGAGAAAACAACGCCTGCTTAAAATTTGCAAACGCCTTCTGACATTGCTCAGTCCAAACAACCTTTACCTGGTTTTCAGTCAAAGTAAATAGGGGCTCTGCTATCAAAGAAAAACCTTTAACAAATTTGCGGTAATAAGAACACAATTCCAGAAAACTGCGAACTTGCTTTTTATTTTGTGGAACAGGCCACTCCCTCACAGCTGCAATTTTCTCCGGATCCGTCAAGATCCCCTCAGCTGAAATCACATGGCCAAGATATTTCACCTGTTTCCTAAACAAATAAATTGCATTTCTTAGGATTAAGTTTCAAANTAGCCGCCCTGAGTCTCAGAAAAACTTTCTTCACATTAGTTACTTCCTCCTCACAAGATTTACCGAATACAACAATGTCATCCAGATAAACCAAACAAATCTTAGTCAAAAACTGCTGGAGAACCCGCTCTATCGAGCGCTCAAACGTGGCCGGAGCGTTGCACAAGCCAAAAGGCATTACCGTGAATTGCCACAGGCCATTGCCTACCGAAAAAGCAGTTTTTTCCTTATCCTCTTGCCGAATCTTTAATTGCCAGTACCCACTTTTCATATCCAGAGTGAAGAACCATTCGTTCCCGGACAACTGATCTAGAAGATCATTCCTCTAGGAAGAGGAAAAGAATCCTTGATCGTAACCGCATTTAATTTGCGATAATCCACACAGAACCTCAAAGAGCCGTCCTTTTTTTTACAATAACCGCCGGAGAAACACGCGGGCCAAAAGACTCTTCAATGACGGGTGATACTCTATTGACCACAGTACGATTCTACACCGCTCGATTCGACACAGATTTATTCGACACCAAATTATTCGACACCGTACGATTCGACAC
>NW_018021258.1:12902-15304 GCF_002006095.1 Pseudomyrmex gracilis | reverse complement strand
CGGTGTCGAATCGTACTGTGGTCAAACGGAACACGCCCTTCAATGACTTCCTAATCCTTCATTTCTTGAAGAATCCTTTCTATCTCAGCCCGCATTCCTACCGGGATCCTCCTCGGAGCCTGCTTTATCGGGCGTGGATCCTGAAGTTTTATCTCATGTTGCAGAACATCACAGTTCCCAGCCACGATCTGATCAGAGAAGATATCCTAAAATTCAATCACAAACTTAGCAAAAATATTTCTCTGCGCTTCATTCAGATCAACAGAATTTCGCTCATAAAAATCTTTTAAATTAGCCGGAATGTCCCCGGAAGCGTCACACACCCGACAACAAGACATTCTTGACTCATTCGAGGAAGCAACAAAGAGCGACTCCAACGCCCTGCTTAGACCTGTCTTCCTGAAAAAGTTCAAACCTAGAATACATTTATCAAGTATATGCGCCACGTAAAAAGGAATATTTAAAGAATGTTCCCCTACAACCACCCGAGCCACTCATTCTAAGTGAACCGGAACTTCCTCACCGGTAGGATATCTCAATCTCGGCTTTCCCGACAACTTTTGACATTGCGATTTTCCTACTAAATTAGAATTCACGATAGACACATCGGAGCCCGTGTCAAATTTAAAACAACACGGTTTTCCGTTTAACAAACCAGAATAAACAAATAAATTAGATTAGATTAGATTGTGTTTATTGATTCCCCTTAGGGTTACAAAACCTTATACAAAAAATCTTCTTACATCTATTCTTACAACTAACCTTACAACTTACTTAAAAAACTAACTTATAAAAAAAAGACTAAAATACAATACTACACACACACGCAATCTTCTTACCCTACTCTACGCAATGCGGACCTCCCTTTCCGGTAGTTAACTCTATCTAGCTACTCCGCTATTGGTTACTCAGTTGCAAATAGATTTTAACACGTTGAGGAAAAGAATGGCGAAAGTGCGCAAACGTACGGCCAACGTGTGAATCAGATCGCCATGGAATTGTATGGAGCTATAGTGGAAGATAGAGGACACACCGTTGAAGAAAAACGCATTATGAGCACAATTAAAGAGCAGGCGTTACAACAATTCCAAATAGGATTGAAAAGCGAAATTAGAGTAATAATTCGCTCACAAAACTATGGAACTCTACAGGAGGCCATAAATGCGGCCAGCTCGGAAGAAAAGGTAACAACACCTCATAGCGAGCAAATAAAAAATCAGAATCCGCAAAATAAAGGAAAGTATAATAAAGACACATGTTTTAAATGCGGAAAGCACGGACATTTCGGTCGAGATTGCCGAGTCAGCAAAGTGTCATTGTCAAAGGCAAGCGGCAGAATAAATGAAAAATATTGCAATTATTGCAAGACAACAGGACATTCCAGGGAAAGTTGCTGGGCCCTGAATGATAAGAAGAAATATCAAAGGAAGAAAGCAAAAGATGTATCGCATAAAAAACAAAGTAATAAGCAGAATCAAAGTGACAGCAACAACTCATCCGATAATGATGAGGATGGCAGTAAGAAAAGGAAAGCTATAACGATAGCAGAGCTTCAAATTATCGAAATAAATACGACGCAAGCAAGTTTGGACATCGTGAGAATGCCAATTAAAAAGGCAAAGCGTGAAATAGCAGAGTTACTATATGACACAGGAGCCTCAGTGTCACTCGTTAAAAAAAAATGCTTGAAAGGAGAAACTCCCGCGGAATTAAGAAGTATAGAGTTAACAGGAGTTACTGGTCATAAAGCCTGCGTGATAGGGAAATTTTTGGCAACTATCCAGTTGAAGAATAAGAAAATCAAGCATCCTATGTACGTTGTAAGAAATAATTTTCCTATAAATTACGAAGGAATTTTAGGAAGCAATTTCTTAAAGAAGTATTACGTCACTCACGACTATAAGAAAGGGGAAATTCTTGTAGGACAGGAAGCGCTGACCCTGCACCCTCATAGAAGCATAGAGATACCATCGAGATGTGAGGCCATTATAACAGCGATAACAGATACCAACCAGGTAGGATTAATTGAAGCGGGAGAAAAACAGCCAGGAGTATTCATCGGCAGTTGTCTCGTACAGCCAAAAAATTATTTGTGCCCCGTGAGCATAATCAACACAACGGAACGAGCCGTAAAAATGCAGATTCCACAGGTAAAAATTGAGCCGTTAACGGTCGTTGACAGAGACTTACAAATGAACGTAATGAAAAACGAACTCAAAGGCCTTTCACGTCAAGAAAAAATAAAAAATTAATAAAGAACAAGAAGAAGATTTCTTCGGGCTCTGAAGTCTTTTAAACTAATAAATGAAAGATCGGGTAGTAAGAGCCGTTTGCAGGATGTTATGCAGAATGTGCTTCAATATATGTATATGTATACACATATACGATAAAATAATTTTTTT
>NW_018021258.1:6403-12872 GCF_002006095.1 Pseudomyrmex gracilis | reverse complement strand
TATACCCCCCTAACTAATTTTAAAATATTGCGAAAAAAACTCCTCGGCCAGGAGTCGAACCTGGAATCTCCGGCTTTCCGGGCCGTCGCCTTCCCTTGTTAGGCTACCGAGGCACTTGGAGTTTGTCTCGCAATACTTAGCACATCTATCGAATGTTGATCTGATAATAACGCCATCTTCTACCAGCGTAAATTTTAAATTAATAAAGAACAAGAAGAAGATTTCTTCGGGCTCTGAAGTCTTTTAAACTAATAAATGAAATATCGGGTAGTAAGAGCCGTTTGCAGGATAAAAAAAAAATAAAAAGTTTGTTACAAATAGAACATTTAAACGAAGAGGAAAAAGAGGAACTTGACGAGTTAAGCGAAGAATATAGTGATATTTCTTACTTAGCCGGTGAACCGCTGAGTAAAACAAACGCGGTGGAACATCAGATTCCGATCAAGGTTGACACTGCACCGAATAATGTAAGGCCGTATCGACTACCAGAAAAACATAAGCAAGAGGTCGATAGACAGATAAAAGAAATGTTGGATAGCAAAATAATCCGACATAGCAGTAGTCAATGGAATGCGCTACTTCTAGTAGTACCTAAGAAGATGGACGCGTCGGGCATTAGAAAACTAAAAATAGTAGTGGACTTTTGACGTCTAAACGACGCAACCATCGGAGATTTGTTCCCACTACCTAACATAACCGAAATTTTGGACCAGCTGGGGAATGCTAAGTACTTCTCTACGGTAGACTTTGCGTCAGGTTACCATTAGATACCCATGAAAGAGACGAATAAATGCAAGACAGCATTTTCAACGCCGTACGGGCATTACGAGTATAATCGAATGCCCTTCGAACTAAAGAACGCGCCAGCAACGTTCCAGAGGCTGAAGAATTCGGTTTTAACTGGACTACAGGGCATAAAGTGCTTCGTATACCTAGACGATATTGTAATACATGGAGCTAGTCTAGAGGAACACAGTAAACGACTAAAGGATGTGTTCGAACGACTTCAAGAAATAATTTAAAGTTACAGCCGGACAAGTGTGAATTTTTTCGGAAGGAAGTCACATACCTGGGGCACATTATTACCAAAGATGGAATAAAACGAGATCCATCGAAAATAAGTGCTGTAAGAGATTTTCCTGTGCCGACCAAGATAAAAGATATACAGGCTTTCATAGGATTGGCGGGCTATTATCGGAAATTCATTGAATTCTCAAGAGTTGCAAAATCTCTGACTCAGCTAACACAAAAAGGAGTCAAGTTTGAGTGGAGCCAAGAACAGCAACAAGCATTTGAAATATTAAAAGAAAAATTGAGCAACGCACCTTTGCTTGCATATCTGGATTTCACAAAAGAGTTTATCGTTACAACCGACGCGTCAGGTTACGCAATCGGAGCTGTCTTGTCACAAGGCCCGATAGGACAAGATAAGCCTACAGCATATGCAAGTCGAGTGTTAAACACTGCCGAACGAAATTACAGCACCACGGAAAAAGAAATGTTGGCAATAGTGTGGGCCGTAAAACATTTCCGACCATATTTATATGGCGTTAAACTTAAAATTGTAACGGATCACAAGGCACTTGTGTGGTTATTCAGTGTCAAGGACCCCGACTAATCCGTTGGCGATTGAAACTCGAGGAATACGAGTATGAAATAATTTATAAAAAAGGGAAAGCCAACACCAACGCGGATGCATTAAGCCGAAACATCGAACCAACCCGAAGTATGTACCTACAAAGCAGAGGAAATCGATGATGGCAAAGAAGCAAGTGAGACACAAGAACTCACGGAAGAAGAAACGAAACAGATACTGATATGTATGAGTATCACGATGCGCCGTTAGGAGCGCACCAAGGGATAGCGCAAACCATAAAAAGAATTCGCCAGAATTATAACTGGCCGCGCCTTGCAAAAGATGTGGAGGAGTATATCTCGAAGTGTGCATCTTGTCAACAAAATAAGATGACAAAAAGACTTAAGGCACCAATGGTCGTCACCGATACTCCAGCAGAGCCATGTGAGAAATGCGCTCTTGATATTGTCGGACCATTAACCATTACAAACAACGGAAATAAGTACTTGTTGACCTTCCAAGATAATTTAACAAAGTTCAGTAAAGCAATACCTATTTCAAATCAGGAAGCAGCGACCGTAGCAAAAAAGTTTGTTACAAAAATAGTGTGCAAATATGGCATTCCAGAAACAGTACTAACGGATCGAGGCACGAATTTTGTCAGCAAAATGTTTAAAAACGTGTGCAGATTATTGCGAATTAGTAAAGTTCAGACAACGGCATATCACCCCAAAAGTAATAGAGCTTTGGAACGTTCTCATAGGACGTTAGCTGAATATATAAGGCACTACGTAAATGAAGATCAAACAGATTTGGATAAATGAATTCCATACGCTATGTTTGCGTACAATACCACGCCACACTCAGCCACAGGGTTTACACCGTTTGAATTAATGTATGGTAGACAGGCGGAATTGCCAACCGCATTAAGAAAACCTCCGGCGACACAGTATAATCTAGAAGATTACGCACAAGAGTTAAAGGAGCGGTTACGCGCCGCAAATCGCGTGGCAAGGGAAAATCTGCGCAAGGAAAAAGAAAAAGCAAAGCGTTATTATGATGAGAAGACAAAAACAGCATCTTTCAAAGTTGGCGATAAGGTCCTGCTATATGATGAAACATTGAGAAGGGAAAGGTCAAAGAAACTGGAATCACTATGGATTGGTCTGTACGAAATAGTGGCAAAAGTTTCAGATGTTACGTATATAATAAAAGCGAGAAAACGCACACAGAATGTGCATGTTAATAGGTTAAAAGTCTTGATAGAAAATTAAGTAAAAGAAGAAGTACTTACCGATCTGCTTCACTCCGAGTCGGAGATGACTACGACGGAAGGATCAGGCGACAGGGGAGGACCCAGGCATACCACGTCGGGATCCCAGTCAAAAAAGTACCGGAATACACCTGGCGGCGGGGTGCGCGGTGACGCCAGGTCTGGAGAAGCCGGGGAGTAGTCCTCAGGCTCCAAGGTGACCGTCTCGTCCTCAGAGTCGGTCACGGTAACGGTCGGTGACAGGACAGGCAGCTCCGGCGAGGCAGGATCATGGTTTTCAGCAGTTTCAGCGGTGTCTCGAGGTACGACGATGGTAGCCGCACTCGTGATGCTGATTTGCGAGTCAGTGTCACTGTCACCGTCACCAACACTGTTACATGAAATGGTCCAGTCTTCACCTCCACACTGAAGACCAAGCCAACATGTTACGCAGAGGGACCCGGATGGTCGACCTGCGCATCCGCATCGACTACATGGAGATGCCATGTTGTAAAATAAACGAGTTTAGTAACACAGAAAAAAGAAAAGTTTTTCCGTCGTTTGCCAGAGATAGCAAAAAACTAACTCAGTGGTGAAGTGTGATGTATCTAAATATCCGTCCCGAAGGAAGGGGGAATAGAGAAATTTGCGGTTTAGCATAAATTTGACACCAGGAATTAAAGTTAAACTCGGATGAAATCGTAGTCGAGTCAGTTTACTCCGCGACGAAAGTAAAATATGTATAGGCGAACACAGCATAGTGTGACCGGAACTGCAGTTTCTGCACGTATGCCACTGCACTTTCTATTACACTGCCCTATCTTTCTCACGGTCGCCAGACGGTTTCTTATCTATCACCGACAAGGTTTTTATGTTACTTGAATTTGTTTTATTACGTACCGCTTTCTACTATCTCCACTTTCACCTTTCTCACGTGAATTCTTTCACAATTCTGTGAAGCGCGGTTCCTCGACTGCCGAATTTTTGTATTCCGTTACGCGCTTATTATTAGGTGATACATGCATACTTACCTTAATGCCTCAGGTCAAGAATACCTTAGGTAAGTTGATAACGCTCTGACCAATCGGCTACTTTGCCCTGACACGGCCAGTTCGTCGCTGATTCGTCTTCCGCACCGTGGACGTTTCCGCCGTAATAGTGATTTACAGCCACTTGTGCTCCCGGTGTCTTAAGCTTCGCTTTCCGTCTCGCTGCGCTGCCTCAGCCAATCACATGGCCCGGTTTGGACAACGGCGCTATATCCGGATAAGGAATCAATTAACCACCAGATCACTACTGTTGAAATAAATTCTTTATTTCTTAAACTGTTTAACAACTGTATAAACCACTTTTTGGGCTTCCACAATGCACTTTTACGCGCTAACAACCTTTTTTTGCTACGCTGCCCCGGTGGTTAATATCACTCTTTTCTATTTGCTGTGTAATTTAACGAGCCGCCATTTTATAAACTTTTGACTCGGGAATAATTGCGATGGTACCCCGATTCCCGTTACACGGTTTTTTTCTTTCGCTTTATGCTACTCTCGGCTATCTAACGACCTAACCTAACGACGACTTTCTTTTCTCTGCGTCGGGCCTGGCCTTTTATCCATAAGCTTCCCCACTCCAGCCATCTTCTCGCTCTTTCGAGTGTTTGTTCGTATTTGAATATGCTGGATTCCCCGGAGATCTTTTGTTGTTGTTTTTTCCGCATCTCGTTTGTCTTTCAGAACTTTCGGGCAGGTTCCTGTCTTGTCGCGGTGCCGATATTGATAATATTCATTCTTATGCTCTTTAGTCCCTGTTTTGTTAATAATAATAATACTCATAACGTTGACTGAATTAATGTATTTGTGGTTTCTTCGTGAAGAGCCTAGTAACCGTAAATCGCAATAATAATAATAATAATAATAATAATAATAATAATAATAATAATACTAATAATAACATAATAATAATAATACTAATATAATAATAATAATAATAATTATTATTATTATTATTATTATTNATTATTATTATTGTAAACATATTAAAGAAAAATAAAATCTTAATTACAAAACAACAAACCTAGTCACGTGTATAATCATGATTATTATTATTATTATTATTGTAAACATATTAAAGAAAAATAAAATCTTAATTACAAAACAACAAACCTAGTCACGTGTATAATCATGATAACACTCATTATACTTATATTTTTATTTATTAGTAAATAAACTACTTTTATTATAATAACAATAATAATAATATTAATAATAATCATGTAATGTCCTTTACCTTTCTGCTTATTATCTAAATATTAACATTAATAACTCTAAATCTCATAATCCCACCACCATATTTGTTTGTTTATTATGTTTTGTTTTTTTTTCTATCTTCAGTCTTCTTTATTTTCCCACCATGTATCATCATTCTCGATGGTGGTACATTCGGAAGTTTCTCCTTGCTGCACATTATGCTCCCGAATGTACGCCATGATTGCCTCCAATTGCGCCTGCGCCTGGATTGCCTCTTCCTCGCTGTTTTCCCGTTGCTCGCCTGTGTCGCTGCTGTCGGCGTCCGACCTTAAGGCGCGTCTTTGCAACTCCCGGATCTCTTGGAGTAGTTGCAATTGTTCGCTATTCGCCGTCGGTCGCAATAGGAACACTACCGTTGCAGGAAATAATGTAAAAAGATTATCTTACAAGGTAAAGAGTTTACTGTTAAAAATTGCCGTATGTATTGCGTGGGATGGGACCGAAAGACAAGAATTCAAGATTCAAAGGTTTCAACATAACCCTGGCATATATTTCGAGAAACAAGGCGAAATGTACCGTTCTTCCAAGGAATGGAAGCTCGCAATAAGACTAGACGTAACTTCTATGTATAGTAGACTAAACCAGTTGCGAAGAATGTTGGACAATTCCGGAGACTTGTGCAGCAACGAGAAAATAGTTAGTAAAAATAAGGAGTTCTGTGACAGTTTTTCTGGCAAGTTACGGCACAGGGAACTAAAGGTCAATACGTTAGTAAGAAGAATAAAAATGATAGTAAGAACACCGACGCGCAGTCGGAGAGGTTTAGTGAACGCAATCGGTTCCGTGGCCAAAATATTGTTTAGCACCATGGACGCAGAAGACGGGAAAGTAATCTCGGAGCAGGTGCAATTAATAGGAGATAAACAAGCAGTATTGCAGCATACTGTAAAAACTTAGTTACCGGTAATTAATGCCACGATAGCTCACGTAGACGATGTAGAAAATATTATAGAGAGAAATGAGAATAGGCTGCGAAAAGCAGTAGTAAAAATAATTCAAAAAATTGATGACTACGCACAACAGCAAGAACTGAGAGACTATTTCCTTGAGCTGGGCAGTTTGCTGAAAGAGATGGAACTCAATGCCAAGGGAATAATTGAGTACGTTACCGACTTGCACACTAAGTTTGCAAAATTGGAAGTAGTGCCACTTGAGCAAATCATACATAGCCTGAAAGAACCGAATAATCAATTCAGGCGGGACCTGCGTTTTCCTTTTGCTGTAATTCTAGAAAACTGGTTAGAGATAAAAAGGTTTGTCACGGTTAGTGTCTATTGTAAGGACTCGAATATATTCACGGTTGTAAAATTTCGGGCGGGTTCCGTTTGACCACAGTAC
>NW_018021258.1:3084-5772 GCF_002006095.1 Pseudomyrmex gracilis | reverse complement strand
ATCGTACGGTGTCGAATAATTTGGTGTCGAATAAATCTGTGTCGAATCGAGCGGTGTCGAATCGTACTGTGGTCAATAGAGTGTCACCCTAAAATTTCCATTGGTCAGTTCCGGTAGTTACAATGTGTACAGGGTAGTGCCCTTACCAATACATGAACGAGACAACGTGTTTGCGGTGGTGCAAGTCAAGCACCCAGTGGTAACAATTGACACAAATCGTCAAACGTACTCTATACTTAGCGAAAAACAGTGGAATACTTGTATAAGCGTACAAGATTGTTATGTGTGTAAAAATGTGGATTCAATGTATCGATTCTTGCAGAGAGCGCCCTGCAAGTTCCAAATGTTTATAAACGAGGATGGTAGCTACGAAGACTGTGAAATCGACCACATGGTTTCCAACCAAACAGTGTGGGTACGATTAACAAAGGCGCGCGTATGGTTGTTCTCGACCTTCAGGAAGGACCTTGCGAATTACGTGCGAAAACGAATCAGAAAGAATGGTGGTCATATCCGGAGTCGGGGAAATAGAGCTGCCAGAGCAATGCGAATTGACCACAGCAAGTATTATAGTGCAAACTAACCAAGTAGTAAAGAGCGTGGGAATAAGTAGGTTCTTACCGCGTTTTAATATCACGGCACCAAGAAAAAGGGAACATGTGAAAATTAACGGCATGGAATTAGAAAGTGTAAGACAGAACAAAGTACAGCGATTATTAGAAGAACAGTTGACACGGCTTACAAAAGAAAAAGACCTTGTTGATTACACATTTTATAAGCAGCCGCACTTTATTCTCCCGAATTTGGTAAGCGTAACATTAGTTATCGTAGCAATTGTAAGTTTCTGTTTTTGGTTATGAAAGAGAAAACTCCAAGCGAGACGAGAAATGTTCAGTCTTCGAGATTTAAAGCCAAGTGCTCGACAGCCCGGGCACGCGGTGCCCGAATTTTAGTATAGTAAGCGGAAAATGGCGATACATTTTCCTTTTTTCAAGAAAGGGGGAAAATGTTGTAAAATTTAGAGTAATTTCGTACGGGCCATTGAGCAATTGCGGAAGCTACGCGTCATTGCTCAATCGACCCGAATTTGTTTTAAAAAGATAACAAGCAGCATTTCTTTGTAATGAAATCTGCTTGTTAAGCGTAGTATTAAGTAGGATACAAACGCATCACGCAACGTCAGCGGCCTGCGTGCAATAGCAATTAGGTCGCTAAATTGCTGAATGGTCGTGATCGATCCCTTTAAAAGATCGATCGCGAGCAACGACAGACAGATCGTGAGTAGCTGTTTACAATACTGTGTGGCTCCGAGTCCATCCGGAGAGTTTACCGCAGTAAAGCAACAGCTAAGTGTCAGTATAAGCGTGCGTCATTGTAAACTTGGTAGTAATAAACTACGCCAGTTTTTTATAAAAGAATATTCTTCACCACCAAGTCCTTCATCTTCACCGATCTTAACAGCTTCTTTCACAGATTTGCATTTAATCAATTCAGTAATAAAACTTGCAGCGGTAATGCGCATTTTTTTCATTGCTGTTGCTTTAAAAAATATCTTTTTACTTCGTTTCAAAACTGTGTTGATGCAATGAAAGAAACATATATGAATAACAGTCCATTTAAATGGTGCCTGTATTCCTATTTCCGTATCTTTATATATTGGTTTACTATATTCAGACAGTGGTACATTATTGAAACTTCGGGAAACTGATTGCAGTAAAGCCAAACTTAAATCGGTTTCTATTTTATGTATTACTGGACTATAAGATGTCATTTTTTTAAGGTAATAAATAAGAATATTTAAAAAGTAGCGGATATCTATGACACTATGAGCAGAAAAAATAAACTCAGCGATTGGCATTGGTCCATATTCTTTAGATCCTGGTAATATTAACGCGTAATATAAAATTTGTGTAGTTATCCAAGGTGGAAGATCCACCAACGATCTTGTAGCATCTAAATGCGCCATTACTACTTTTGGTTTCAAAGAAATAACGTAACGCAGTATGTTTTCTGCTATTAATACAATATAAAATGGTTTAACAGAATATTGATTTGTAACGGTTCTACTTTTCGGGGGAAAAATATCCCGTTGTTTTGTGTCTTTTAAATTGTGCGGAGTAGCTCGTCGGTTTCCAGGTACAGGTAAGAAAATGAGTGGACTCGGTCGTTTTAAGTAACAAAAATCGAATAAGGTTTATTCAATAATAACAAAAGACTTAAACAAATAATATATGTACAAACAAAAGAAAATCGTTGAATAAGCGGAAGAATCTATGACACGGTACTTTCCGGAACGGTAGGCGTGAGACGGACACGTGTTCGGTCGGTTCGTTCGGTCCTCCGGAGATTGAGTATATACAAACTAATAACAGAATACAATGTAAATGATACCGTATATCGAAGACTTAACGGTGCGGTGCTTTCCGGAACGGCAGGCGAGAAAGTCACGGTCTTGTTCGGTCGGCCTGACGGAGAATCGGAAGATTCTCCCGGAGCGGAGCGGATGCCGGTGTACCGGGCGGAGAATACACGATTCTCCCGGAGCGCAGCGGATGCCAGTCTATCTGGTGGAGAATGCTAGATTCCCCCGGAGCGGAGCGGATGCCGGATTACCCGGCGGAGAATCGGAAGATTCCCCCGGCGCGGATCGCAAACTGGTTTACCCGGTGGAGAATACAAGATTCCCCC
>NW_018021258.1:0-2195 GCF_002006095.1 Pseudomyrmex gracilis | reverse complement strand
ATTTCTATGATTCTTCTTTTGGCGCTAAGCGCCGTGTTTTTGGCCGGGACGGATCGTCGGTCCCGGCCGTAACGATTTGCATCGTTACAGATTAATATATCCATGGAATAGTTTTCCCGGCCATTTTTCATCATATTATTCAATTAATTTCTTTATAAATGTATCAAAATCTTTTGATAAATCTTGCTTGATTGCATTTTCACTTCGTATTTTTTGAAGCACTGAAAGGCTTGGAACTTCTGTACAATTACCAGCTTCCAANGATTTTATACAAGCTGTGTTTAAACATTTGTATTTTACGTATAATAGTGGATGTTTTTTTCTAATTCTTCTGTCAAAGTAGCTCGCTTTTGGTATCGCACATATCGACGATGCACATTTCGCTGATGATGTTTTATTTTTTGTTTATGATAAACGTATACCGGCTTGCTGGTGTAGGGCTTGCAGATAATACAATACCTTTTACAAAAAACTTGTACTTTGTACAGTCTTTGTGTTTGCAGATGGCGCGTGCTTGAAAACTAATGTCATTCTGTGTTTTTTTGCAGAGCAACTGATGGCCTTTAAATGCTAGCACACATTTAGGGTATTCAAGTTCAAATTCATCATTGAAAGCGTCAGTCTAACCTTTCAATAATGGTTTACAACCATTCCAAAATAGTTTTAAAAAATGTCGTGGAAGAACAATCTCGTTAGTTTGTTGCCATTTAGTTTTAATAGACTTCTGTGACGCTTGGTTTATAAAATCATCTTCAATGTTATGTATATCTTTGTTTACAAAAAAAACTATCATTACCGGGACACTGCAAAGTTTCTGTGCAATTAGAAATTTTATCAGTATGTGGTAAATTTTCGGTAGTGCTTGTGTATTCATTGAGAAGAATATTATCATCACTAGTACACTGAAATTTTCTGTGCAATCAAATATCTTGTGACTAATATCAGTATGTGACAATTTTGCTGGTTCTTGAACATATTGCACTTCATTAATCACATCATGACAAATATTATTATTTTGACAGGAATCTATTCTTGTATATTGGATATTATCTAACAGTCTTTTATCAATAAAATGTTTTATAGTCTTACTATGTCTTTTATATTTATAATAACATCTTTATACATACCTATTCACTGTCCGATCACATGTACCAACGGGTAAAATTGATAAAAGACGCTTCTACTGACACTTAGCTGTTGCTTTACTGCGGTAAACTCTCCGGATGGACTCGGAGCCACACAGTATTGTAAACAGCTACTCACGATCTGTCTGTCGTTGCTCGCGATCGATCTTTTAAAGGAATCGATCGCGACCATTCCGCAATTTAGCGACCTAATTGCTACTGCACGCAGGCCGCTGACGTTGCGTGCCGCGTCTGTATCCTACTTAATACTACGCTTAACAAACAGATTTCATTTACAAGGAAATGCTGCTTGTTACCTTTTTAAACAAATTTGGCTCAATTGAGCAATGATACGTACCTTCCGCAATTGCTCAATGGCCCGTACAAAATTACTTTAAATTTTACAACAAAGCCGAACCGATAGTTTGAAACATCGTTAGATTCTTTGGTTTTGAAAATGAAATCCCAGACTTTAACATACACCTGCAATGCATAAAAACTTCCCAAAATGCAGAATTCGATTTTACTCAAATCTACAATAAACCAGACAACATCGAATCTTTTACCAATAATTCAAAAAATCGCACTTCTCCGTATTTTAAAATTTTCAATTCCATTAAAACCGATGTTTTACGCAAAAATAATATTGCTGAGCCAAAAAACAAGTAGCATTCGCCAAAATTTATAACGTACGTTTTTAAATATTTGTTACCGTATTTTTGTTTATGGTCAGCAGTGACCATTAGGCGATTTGGCATAACTCGCTATAGCAATGCACCAATTGAAAATTATTTTAAAATAATGAAGCAACAATTGCATGAACAAAAAATGCACGTACCAGCGACACGTTTCATTCAAAAAAATGAACCATTTATTCGGACTAGATTAAAAGAACGGAAAGTATCAAGAGGCACGGTAGTGCCTCGCGCCAAGTTCACGCGCAACGAAGTGGCGCTCGAACTGCGCGAGCACACTGTGCCGGGCGGGTTCCGTTTGACCACAGTACGATTCGACACCGCTCGATTCGACACAGATTTATTCGACACCAAATTATTCGACACCGTACGATTC
>NW_018021257.1:53573-63121 GCF_002006095.1 Pseudomyrmex gracilis | reverse complement strand
AGAAACGACTTGAAGAATCTTCGATTGTGAGTTGTTTTAGTTACGGGAAGCGAGTGACAAATAAATATCCGAAACAATGCATAGATAGCGACAGTAGTACGACATTGCTATTGTTGACAAACTGTATCTTTCATAAAAACGGGCTTATTATTATACGTATTGCTTGTGTGACAATTCGTCAAACGACATATAGTCGTTTGAAATAATATCAATCGTTTCTCCTTAAGATAATATACTTTATTTTATGTATTAAAATAGATTTTGTTGAAATATATTTATATTATTATAGATGTTGCAGAAGATTTTCAAGACTAGCGGCAGATAAGTCTTTATGGAATTTGGACTACGGCAAAGAACCTATTCTTCCGTCTGAAATGGAGCCGTATGAAACCTTTTTACAACCATTAACACACACCTTAGCAATATGTGGAGATTTTCAACAAGATAGTGAAAGTCTGCTTGAACATTTATTTTTTTTTAAAGTAAAACAAATATGCCGAATACTTCACACATTAAAGATCGAGAACTATTTAATTAATGTAGATGAGGTATATTTTACTTTTTATAAATATATTTACAGTATGTACACATACAACAAACAGCTAAATCGTAAGTTATTAGGAAATTAGAATACAATAGTTTCTTTGATTCCTTTCTTATGCGGTTTGATTCTGGTTTCAAGTGTTAGTACATTTCTAAAAAGCTTTCTACAATAATATATTAGTAATAAATCAGAAGTCAGAAGCAACAAATTGACTAATCACAATTGATTATTCTTCTGTGATTTGACTGTGATTGGTCAATTTCTTGCTTCTGACTTCTGATTTATTACTAATATTTTATTGTAGAAGGCCCTTAATGTGCTAGAATAAAATGTGTTAGGTGTTTGAAACTAAGTCGCTTACGATGAAATCGTGTATTAAGTAAGTCTGTATATAAAGTGTTTTTTGCAAGAAATATCTTAATTTTTAAAAAAAGAAGTAGAGCAGTGTAAAGTGTAAAATAAAATTTTACAAATTACCATTACTTATATTTGTACAGTTTGTTACGTTTTAATAGTTTTAGAATGATAATAATAATTGTACATATACAGATAACCAAATCTGTCGAAGTCGAAACAGATTTTGCCAAATGCTTGTTACAAATTTTATTAGCAGAAAGACATCAAATATGATGCAGAGTTTGTTTTGTCTGTGGCAATGTTTCAAAAATGCTACCAAAAATATATTCAAGCTTGTTCACAAAATATAAGAGCAACTTGCTGGCAAAAACCAAGCAAAGCTGTATCGTGTTGCGCAGATCTTGCTTCATATTTGGCGTCAATTTGGTCTCCGACCAAAATATGTTTCAATATGTATCAAGCTTTGCTCGGGTTTTGCTAGCAAGTTGCTGTTACTTTTTGTCGACAAGCTTTGGCAACAAAATCGAAGCTTAATGCGGACACAGTTGATACTAATTAGCTGAGTAGTTTTGCTTAAAAGTGCTGACAATTTGCCGGCAAATTGCGAACAAATTGTTTACTGGGTATTCGTATAAAATATCGATATATTATTAAATAAGTTTGTAACACTTATAGCGATATCAAAGTACATTTCACACTTTTATAGTACTATTATGCAAAGCATACTTTATATATAGCATATTAAATTTGTTAAATTCTTTTCTCAGGTTTGGTACATGTCACTTTATTACAATTAATTGTAGGTTACGCCAGAAATGTCAACAACTATACAGAAACTTGAAATCAAAAATTGTATAGCTTGTACTAGTTTTAGACTGTTAACGTATACGTACCATTTTTTTCGTGGAATATGTTGGTTCGTACCTCATGTAAAAGTAAGTTATTGTACTAAAAATATATATTTTACATATCTATACGTATTTATACATATTTATTGTATTGTACTATACACACATACTCTTACACTCACATTGGTTATAACGACAGAAAACTTTATTGAAAATATAAATTTTAGCACTTGATCTTTAATAATGTTTTATGGATTCTAAGATCGACATTTGTGACAAATATAAGTAACCTTACAGAACTTCAGAAACTTAAAATAATTTCATGTTTTTGTTTACGGATATTTAATTCAGACATAGATGTATTTCCTTTCACTTGTACCTGCCAAAAAGTAAAGGTATTGTTTATTCTAAAACTTTAATAGTTCTGCATTCCATCTACTACTGCGGAAAGCACACTTTTCTAGACATGTTTTTTTCTTTTATTCTTTTTATAGATTCTGGATCTTCGAAACTCAGCAATAGAGGAAAAGTTAGTTGAATGGTTTTGTCAAATTAAGTCTTTAGAGGAATTGTATCTAGATTGTCCTAAATATTTAAGAAACGAATGGTCAAGTGAATCATTAAAAGAGTTACGAAACTTTTATTACGAAGAAAATATTTCTTTGCATGAGTTTGATGAGTTGTATAACTTTTTAAATACAATAGAAGTATGTCTTCTCTCGTTTTTGTTTTCTTTATTTTTGTTTCTCAAACATACACGCTTGCATGTATTGTTAATAGTATTAACAAAATTTTTCAATTTCTTGTTGCGAACTAAATGATAATATAACTTTTTTTGCTTTAGCCTCTTCTAGCCGAAAACAGAGTTGAAGAAATAATCAGTTACAAAAACAAGGTGTTCCAGATTTATTTGTTGTCAAATATTAGTCGGTATATAAGTAGATGTAATAATTTGAAGAAATTACATATTAGGTAAATCGTAAGTCTAGACACCAAAACCAAAACTATTTTAAACATTGATGTTTTTATTTCGGTTTAGATATTATTCGGATGTTACTAGAACGGATATCAATATGGCTTTGACATTACCAAACTTGATAGAGTTGGATATAACTGGTTGTTCTGTAACTCTGGAGGATGTAAAGCAGTTTGAATCACAAAAACCTAATGTTCAAATTTATTCATCATTTAGTAAACCACATAAAAAATATGAGACTATGAATAGATAAGTATTCATATTAAGGCAATGTGACATAGATTTAAAAAAACGATTAAAAGAAACAAGAATCGTTTTATATCTTGATAAAAAGAATTGCTTGACATTGCAAGTATCTGAGTACGTATAACAAAACTGTGCATATTGTACCAGAAAAAAGTAATTATGTAAGATCATAGTTACGTGTAATTATAATAATTGTAATTTTGGAATTATAATTATTACTACATTTTTTGTGACATTTTAAGTTATTTTAATATGAGAACGAATAAACTTATAGTTTAAAGATCTAAGAGAGAATAAAAACAAAATTATTTTATACAGATTTTTATAGAACAGATAAAAGATAATCAACTTTAAGAATCTACGTATTATTTTTTGTAAATTGTAAACATCAGTAGAAAAATAAAAGTAAATATAAACCAAAAAACTAAGTTTTTTCGGTTTTAAGCAACAATTTATTCTTATCACAGTAAAGAGAAAAGTGACCATAAAAAGTGATAACTATTAAATTTGACAATAAAAATGTCTCTATAAAAATACTTAATTTGATACTTTTTTTGACTGGTTTATGATAGTGTGTATATATTATATACGTACTGTAAATAGAATGTTAACATTTTTTTTGTATATAAAATTGCACCATTTGGTTTTTACTATTATTTGTAAAACACTCACACATATGTGAGTAAGTACTGACGCAAATTTGTGTAATCATTGAAATTGGACGATTACAAATGTGGTACACTGGCGTATAATGCTACTCTTCAGAAAAGAGATCGTGATTTTTTCGGTTATCTTTCATTGCCGTCAATTGGTAGTAAAAATTCTTCATTGTTATGTATTCAACAAGAAGGCATTGCACTCAGTGTCAGGTAGTTTCCACAGCAGTGTATAATGATAAAAATATAGCGTTTTATAGGGTTTGTACATACATAATGTATACATTTTGTAAATTAGAGTGCCATTTTTTTAACTAGTTTAGGAATCTAGTACAAGTGCCACAGCACTTGTATGATTTATTCCATTTGAATTTTTTTTTATCGTCGAATTATAAATAGCTAACTAATAGAAGCAGCAACTATGCTGTAAATTTTTTACAGTAGAAAAAGTATAAATTTATTGGTATGCAGTCACACAAGTCAAGAGGAAGAAGATCAATAGAAGATTGTTTGTTCTGTATGTTCACAGCACTTAAAGCTGCAGGTCAGGTACATATAGTCATATCGAAAATTTAAATATATTTATTAAGTCAAATAATTCGTATGACTTCGTGCGTGCTTGGTTTTTTTATTTTTCATGTAAGTGTGATTATCAGNGACAGTGTTGTAACTTGCAAAGTAAAAAAGTTTTCTTCACAAGTTTTAATAAAATAAGTAATACGATTACTTGGTGTAATACCTTTTGTGAGAAACCAATAAAGATGGCACACGTGCACAGTAAGTGTGATGTAAGTTGTGGATCAATTAAAGAGAAGTAAATATAGTATATGATACTAAGTGACAGTAAATCTAACATACTATAAGCTAGAATAAAAACCTGCGAAGATTGCAAGTAAACTTCNAAACAAAAGTTTATGTGTCGGATTTGCGCCATTGTCATCAGTTTTTTTGACAAAAAAATATACGCACGTAACGTATCTTGCAATATCTAGAAACTTCACATTTTTTTACACGTACTTTTCGGTAGTAGTTTTACNAAACGTAAGCATATCAGAAACAAACTTTTTCTTCTCTTTCTAGATATATTTGTCTCTTTTCTCTCTTTATAAATAGTAACTGTGGTTTTACTTCAAAAATCAAATAAACTTAGATTCAAAGACAATTACTTTTGGCAATGTATTTGCAACATGAGTAATTGTAACAAAACAGTAAATATTGTAATTGAAGAAAATAAAAAATGCAAAAAGATTATAATTATTTACTTGTAATAATTACAAGTGCAAGTATACTTAGTACTGAAGTTTGTAACATTTTAAAATGTTCTAAGTATGTGAATTTATAAACTTACAATTTTAAAATCTGAAAAAGAATACGAACAAAAAAGCAGTTTTTATAGGTTTTTATAGAATATATGTATAAGTATATAAGAGATACTCATACGTGCCTCGGTATAAAAACGATTATAAAAGTATGTAAAGAAATCTTGCTTGAAAACTGTGTTTTGCAAATTTATAGATATTTATAGATATGTAAAAAATAAATGTACAAATCTTTGCTTTTTAAAATATTTGTAACTGTTTGCAACCTTACTTTTGAAATACTATTTTAACAAACGAATAACGATATAACGATTGGCAAGTATACTGCTCTTAGCAGTATAGTTGCAAATTTAAAGTTAAAAAGAAAGTGTCCAAAAATTAAGAAACCAATTTTATCTATATAATGTTTAAATCATATAGAAATATAAGTGCACATGAAGAAATCAAATTAGTTTATGTATGTGCTTATAGAATTGCACAATGACTCGTAAATTATAATCAAGAATCAAAACAGTTTCTATGTAATGCATGTGAACTAGACTTTTAATAATGCGTGTCGACTATTGTAAAATCAGCAGTAAATGTTTTTTGATCACTTTTTGACCAGAGGTCCGTGATCGTGAAAAGTAAGATTCTTCATTATTATTACTAATTAACAAAAGTTAAAGTAATTTATTAAATAAAATTTAATTAGGTTATCAAAAAATGTTACAAATATCGCAAAATAGGTTTGCTGCATTACACTGTCACAAATATTAAATTGTATACTTCTAAGCATAAAAGAATTGAAATATTATAAAATATTAATATTTTATAAATTGGACTTTTCTCATTTGTGACAAATAATAGTTACAAATTTTTATTCTGACACAGTTGTTCCGTTATGGCNATTC
This sequence comes from Pseudomyrmex gracilis, assembly GCF_002006095.1. Lineage (NCBI taxonomy): Eukaryota > Metazoa > Arthropoda > Insecta > Hymenoptera > Formicidae > Pseudomyrmex > Pseudomyrmex gracilis. Next base: position 57,282 of record NW_018021257.1, on the reverse strand, counting down.
ATCTTACAAGGAGACCTTCAGAGATGTTTTCTTCTGATTTGGACGAGTCTTGTACATATTGTAGGCGGACTTTCTCACTACATTGTGGTGCAATAATAGGACCCACCTTTCAATCGTTCTTGAGAAAAACGCATTTAATTTTTCCGTGCGCGTAATATATAGTTAAGTTAAGACACTTTGACATCTAAGCGGCGCGGTTCAGTGGGTAAGGCACTCAATTGATAATCTGCGTATTGCTGGTTCAAATGTTTTGTTTTTTTAATGTTTTTTTTTTTTATTTGTATTATATTGTGTAAGCGTTTTGGCATACATAATTTTTATTTATTTGGTCGAAAAAGTCACTGTTTTTATTATAAAACTAATTAAAGTAAAAAATTAAAAAATGTATTGATTTCCAATGCTTTTAATGTTGTGTAATTTATAGAATGTTATTTAAACAATAAAAAATAAATTATTTCATATTTTTGCCATGCTTGTTAAATATGAATGAAATTACTGTAGTTAAAAAACGGTGCATTTGTAAAAATAGAGGATTTATACAATGTGCTCATTGTAGTAAAATATCACGTTTTACATGTTTTTATGTTGAATAGCATCCTAAACTATGTACTCGCTCCGAAGATGACTCCAAAGACGAATAAAAAATAATATGTATAATAAAATATAACAAAAAATTTAAAATTTTTTGTAGTAAATTTAAATTTCTTCTTATTTTTCTCTTTTAGGAAAAAAAACTACTGGCAGTAATATATTGCGGCAATGGTACGAAAAAATTACTGGCATCCTGTGTAATTGCCAATAATATTTTTAGTGATTTCTGTAATATCTAAGAATATTCTTATGTGATTGTCAGTAATATTTATAGTACTGACTTTATGTGTATGTAATCGGCAGTAGTTCTTTTTTGTAAGGGCTCGCATTAAAAATCAATAAATTTTATAATTTTCTACGAATGGTATCCGGTTGTACAGTATGAACACATAATAAAACCGTTACCATTTTGCTTAACGTTATGTGTTACTTTCTATCGTAGATACAGTTAATATATCGTTTTATAAAAATCTTATTCTGCTTTTTTCTATTCTACAAAAATGGCGGATGCTTACGAAATTGCTTACTAAAAAATATTTTATTAATACAGATAAGGTAAACTTTTTGCTTATAAAATTATTTATTTTTTTAAAGATGCTGTGTACGAGTGTTGGTATATAATAACATTATATCACTGAATCTAGAAAAAAGTACTTGTCCTGTGGGCACTTCAATTGCTTGTATTTTTATGAAATGGTTCTGGTTTTATTTTTGTTAGACATTATTTACATGGTACTTGAACAGATATCAATATCTTGACTGTGGCGGTACTAACCTTGAAAACGTTAGATATACCTAATTGGTCTGTAATTCGTAAAGAGATGGTGGACACTGTCACTAAAAAAAATCTAATTTTAAAAGTTCTTCATTATTCGGTACAGTATATGAAAAAGATGGTTAGAGTTTATAAGTAGATAAGTATTCAAACAAAGTCAATGTGACATAGATTATAAAAAAAACGAGCTAGAAAATCGTTTTATATCTCAATAAAAAATATTACGTGACAGTGCAAATATCTGAGTAATTGTAAGAAAACATAAATTATTGTACTTAAGAAAAATGATTGTGCAAGATTACACTTATGTAAATGTAATAAATGTACTTGCAATTATAATTGGTACTAAATTTTATAACATTTTAAGGTTTTTAAATATGAACTTATTAACTTTCAGGTTTACTTTTACGCGCGCGCGAAAAAGAACTACTGCCGGCTGTGTGATTATTACATGCGGCCGTGTGATTAATATGGCGGCTCTGTAATGATCGAGGCGAATATTATTGTATCTGTAATAACTTTTAGCAGCGGAATACAAGCGGACATTACTCGCTCTTTANATATTATTGGAAAAACTACTGTGTGTAATAATCACTGAGTGTGCGGATCACACGCAGATATTACTAGATATCGCTCATATATATATTATACAGATAAAAATGGTATATTATGAGCGGAAAGACATCATTGTAAATAATCTAGCAACTTTTAAAACATTTTTTCTCTTTGGAACATTTGTACAAAAATATTTTGTATTGGAAGAATGCAACAAAATATTATTGCAAAACTGCTAATAATTATTAGCGTGTGATCCGCATTATCTGCGTGTGATCCGCACACTCAGTGGTTATTACACACAGTAGTTTTTCCAATAANCACACTCAGTGGTTATTACACACAGTAGTTTTTCCAATAATATCTAAAGAGCGAGTAATGTCCGCTTGTATTCTGCTGCTAAAAGTTATTACAGATACAATAATATTCGCCTCGATCATTACAGAGCCGCCATATTAATCACACGGCCGCATGTAATAATCACACAGCCGGCAGTAGTTCTTTTTCGTAAGGGTTGCTATTTTAGGCGATTTTTAGCTATTGTTTGGTACATGTATCTAAGTGTACCAAAGCATAGTTTCTATATATCCTACCTACACTTTGGTATATGTACCAAATTTTGGTACACTTTGGTATATGTACCAAACGATCGCCAAAAATCGTCTTTTGCAACCACTGAAATATTTCAGAAGTTTTTTGTAATTCTGCGCTTATATATTACTGCCGCAATATATTACTGCTTATATATTACTGGCAATAATATTTAGGCAGTAGTATATTGCGGCAGTGGTACGAAATAAGTACAAGCATTTTGTGTAATTGCCAGTAATATTCTCAGTGATAACCTGTAATACTTCCTGTGATATCCAATAATATTTTCTGTGATATCCAATAATTTTTTCTGTAAAACCTAATAATATTCTTGTGTAATTGCCAGTACTATTTATATGTAATCGGCAATAGTTTTTTTTCGTAAGAGTAAGGTTTAAGAAAGAACAGAAACAGTAATTTATATAAAGTAATNTATATAAAAGTTTATAGAACATATATGTAAAAAATAATCACAATTTAAATATGTACTCATTGATTTCAAACAATTGATAATTTGGTGACATATATATATATATCAAGAGACGCGGTAGCGTCTCGACGCCAAGTACATAAAAGTATCCGCTAAATGAGTGTCACTGTCTGAATGAGTGTCACTGTCAAGACGCTGCCGTGTATCTTATCTCGAGTTTTTACTCGGCGAATCTTTGACATAAAATATTTCGTTAAGGAAACCATTAATAAAAAAAAATAACTTAACTTGTCTTAATAAATGTCATTACAAGTTTTCGATTGCGAGAAGTGCGAATCAAATTGGTTCAGTCAATCCAGAGATCTAAAATATTACACGTCAAAATGCAAGATTGTGTCACTAAAATTCTTAAGAATATTCAGTCTTTAAGATTATTCAGTNTCACGTACACAGAATCACACACACACACTCACAGCCGCGCTTGCACATGCGTTCAAGTCAAACATATTCAGCGCGTTCTTATATTTGCACTTGCATATACTGTGAGTAACTAATTTTTTTTCATGTCAAAATCACTCGTATTAAAAAGATAGTATATATATATATATATATATATATACGCCTATAGAGTCCCATCATCGCTCCCCGCGCCTTCATTGGTTCACATTTATTAATTCATATCTCAAGAAATATTGCGAACTTTGCAAAATCGTATATAACTTTTCTATTCAGAATGATTCGATCTACCTACACACGTCGGCTTTATA
>NW_018021257.1:39848-47015 GCF_002006095.1 Pseudomyrmex gracilis | reverse complement strand
ATGTATATAAAAATTTAATATTTACATTTATTAATAATATGTTCTAATATGTTGTAAATTCGTTGCAGTAATGCTTCATCTACATGGTTTGTATAATGAAATAGGTAGGTACACGGTGAGTAAAAGAGAAAGAGATGAGAAAAAGAGAATTGAGAGAGAGAGAGAAAGAGAGAAAGAGAGAAAGAGAGAGAGAGAGAGAGAGAGTAAGAGAGATTCGTATCGTTGTCCAGCGTAAAATTACAGATTACGAGTCTCTTTTGCTCTCTCTCTCTCTTTCTCTCTCTCTCTCTCTCTCTCTCTCTCTCTCTCTCTGTCGCTTTCTCTCGTGCTCTCTTTCGTTCTATCTTCCGATCTCTCTTGCACTTTCTTTCTCGCTCTCTTTTGATCTCTTCTCGTTTTTGCGAGAGAGCGAAAGAGCAAATAAGAGAGAGAATGAGTTTTGTACACACACACACACATTCTCTCTTTCTCTTTCTCTCTGTCTCTGATACATATTTATAACATCTTCCTTGTTCTTTTTTTTGCTATTTGTTACATATATAGTTGTAGCCATCTTAACAAAAACAAAGCAATACTATGAAGCATGTAATCAGTTAATTTTGCACGAGCAACCAGGTTAAAGATATGGAGAAGAAACTAGACGAGGTAGACATGAATATCGATTCTGACGTAAGTACACACACACACACACACACACACACACACACACACTCTCTCTCTCTCTCTCTCTGTCTTTCGCACTCTTTCTCTCTCCTCACTTTCTCAATCTCTTGTTCTCTTGCTTTCTCGTTCTCTCGACACACACACACATACACACACTCTCTCTCTCTCACACACACACACTCTCTCTTTCTGTCTCTCTCTCTCGCTCTCTCGCTCTCATGCACTCTTGATCCTTTGCTCTCTCGATCTCTCGCTGTCTTGCTCTCTTGCTCTGTTGCTCTCTCGACACACACACACAATCTCTCTCTTTCTCTCTCTCCTCTCTCTCTTTCTCTCTTTCGCTCTCACGCTCTTTCGATCTTTCTCTTTCTCGCTCTCTCGATCTTTCGCTCTCGATCTCTCGCTCTCTTTCTCTCTCTCTCTTTCTCTCGCTCCTTTTTTCTTTCTGTTGGTTTCTTTCTTATTACCTCGCTTTCTCGCTGTCTCGCTCTCTTTCTTTCTTGCTGTCTTGCAGTCACGCTCTTTTTATATATTTTTTATATATTTTTGGCAGAAAAAATCTAATAAAATGTATATGCATTTACAAAAAGTAGTGAAATCACTCTAAAAAATGTCTTCACAAAAGAAAAAAACAAACGCCAAGTACATAAAAAATATACAAACCATATTAAAAAACTTTTGTTTTATATAAAAAACAAAAAAGAGACAATCAACGTAATTAGCCAAGTACTGGACCTAAGATAATAGATCCCATAAAACGGGCATAAAACAAAAGTAAAATACAAAAACTTGGCGTGCCCGGATCGTATATATATGACTCATATATACAAATACAAGAAAACCATTTAAACGATAAATTCATAAGTAAACAAATTAATAAATTACTACTAACATATTAGGATTTCTGATATTTTAGAATTTCAAAAGTAACATTATATCACATTAACCTTTTCGCTCCGGGATTGGTCTATATATGGACCAGCAAGAAAAGCGAACGTAATAGATGTTTATAAAGTCTATTTAATGCACTACATTTAGGAAAAAAATTGAAAAAAATCCTGGTTACTTCTTTGACCTTCAAAATTAACTTTGAAGGGAGAGGGGGTAGCAAGTTATTATTAACTTTTTCAGCTAAAATGCGAGGTCAACTTTAAAGGAAAAATCCTCGGATCGAAAAGGTTAAAGATAACTGTTGTTATCTTGTTTTAACTACAACGTAAGTAAGAAAAACAGAGTAAAAAAACAGAGGTAAAAATATAATTTAAAGAAAGAAAATATAAAAAATATAACAAAAAAATATAAAAATAAAATATAATAACAAAATAATCTAAGAATAAATCAAGATATACATAAAATAATAAGATTTATGTAATATAATAAGATATATGTATAATAATAAGATATATCTAATATAATAACACATATGTAATATAATAAAATATATGTAAAATAATTAGATATATCTAAGAATTGTGCGTCTTAAGTGCATGTACAAAATATAGCTTGAATCAGTATTACTTACGATCCGGGCACGCCAAGTTTTTGTATTTTACTTTTGTGTTATGCCCGTTTTATGGGATCTATTATCTTAGGTCCAGTACTTGGCTAAGTACGTTGATTGTCTCTTTTTTGTTTTTTATATAAAACAAAAGTTTTTTAATATGGTTTGTATATTTTTTATGTACTTGGCGTTTGATTTTTTCTTTTGTGAAGACATTTCATAAAGTTTATAACTATATATATACAAATCACCTACCAAGTAAACTTAATTTACTATTCTGATAATTGAAGAATCAGGTTAGTAAAACAACTAGCGCAGTACTTCTCCATTACACCAAAAATACTGTGAGTAGGAAAAGTAGGAATCTATAGATATATTTGGCACACATTTACAGTAAGACGCAAATAGTGTGTCACTCCAAGATGAACAAAGATAAAACTGACAGATAAAATAGCACACTATAGGTTGAAATAAGAAGATGTGGGGATGGCAAGTAAAATTTAAAAAGAATTTTTATGTGCCGGACTTACGGCATTGTGTTTAGCTTCTGTAGGCCAAAGAAGATACACGTGTGTTACATCTCTCGACGACATATCGGAACTTCAAGTTCTTCACAATCGCCGGTAATAATACTAAACGTAAGCATATCACAAACGAGATGATATCTGATTTTTTAGATGTAAATTTGTCGTTTTTCTTTTTATCTAAGTATCAATTGTTTTTCATATATGAGTACAAAATATAAAAAAATGGACCAGGACAAACCTTCGACTTTTTTTGAAGGCAAACCTAGAAAGAGGACCCACAGTAAGATAGAACTTGAAGTAGAAGATGATAAAACACAACAGCACAACCGCGATGTGCCGATACAAAACAAAAAAACAAACAAACACCAAACAACAAAAACTATTCTTGACTTTCCAGATGAAGTTCTTCTTTGTATATTGAAAAATGTAGACATAAATGACTTGAAGAATCTCCGATTGTGAGTTGTTTTATATACGGGAAGCGAGTGACAGATAAATATCCGAAACAATGCATAGATAGCGACAGTAGTACGACATTGCTATTGTTGACAAACTGTATCTTTCAGAAAAACGGGCTTATTATTATACGTATTGCTTGTGTGACAGTTTGTCAAACGACATATAGTCGTTTGAAATAATATCAATCGTCTCTCCTTAAGATAATATACTTATATTTTATATGTATTAAATTAGATTTTTTGTTGAAATATATTTATATTATTATAGATGTTGCACAAGATTTTCAAGAGTAGCGGCAGATAAATTTTTATGGAATTTGGACTACAGCAAAGAACCTATTCTTCCGTCTCAAATGGAGCCGTATGAAACCTTTTTACAACCATTAACACACACCTTAGCAATACGTGGAGATTTCCAACAAGATAGTAAAAATCTGCTTGGACAGTTATTTTTTTCTAAAGTAAAACAAATATGCCGAATACTTCACACATTAAAGATCGAGAACTATTTTATTAATGTGGATGAGGTATATTTTACTTTTTATAAAAATATTTACAGTATGTACACACTCAAGAAACAGCTAAATCGTAAGTTATTAAGAGATTAGAATACAATAGTTTTTTTATTTAGTTTCTTATGCGGTGTCATTTTGTTCTCAAGTGTTAGTACATTTCTAAAGAGCGTTCTACAATAATATATTAGTAATAAATCAGAAGTCAGAAGCAAGAAATTGACTAATCACAATCGATTATTCTTCTGTGATTTGACTGTGAGTGGTCAATATCTTGCTTCTGACTTCTGATTTATTACTAATATTTTATTGTAGAAGGCCCTTAATGCTAGAATAAAATGTGTTAGGTGTTTGGAACTAAGTCGCTTACGATGAAATCGTGTATTAAGTAAGTATATAAAGTGTTTTTTGCAAGAGAGATGTTACTTTAAAAAAAAAAGAAGTAGAGCAGTGTTAAGTGTAAAATAAAATGTTACAAATTACCGTTACTTATATTTGTACAGTTTGTTACGTTTTAATAGTTTTAGAATGATAATAATAATCGTACATATCCAGAACACCGAATCTGTCGAAGTCGAAACAAATTTTGCCAAACGCATGTTACAAATTTTATTAGCAGAAAGACATCAAATATGATGCAGAGCTTGTTTTGTCTGGCAATGTTTCAAAAATGCTAGCAAAAATATGTTCAAGCTTGTTGACAAAATATAAGAGCAACTTGCTGGCAAAAACCAAGCAAAGCTGTGTCGTGTTGCGCAAATCTTGCTTCATATTTGGCGTCAAATTGGTCTCAGACCAAAATATGTTTGAATATGTATCAAGCTTTGCTCGGTTTTTGCTAGCAAGTTGCTGTTACTTTTTGTCGACAAGCTTTGGCAACAAAATCGAAGCCTAATGCGGACACAGTTGATACTACTTTGCTGAGTAGTTTTGTTTAAAATTGCTAACAGTTTGCCGACAAATTGCGAACAAATTGTTTACTGGGTATTGGTATAAAATATCGATATATTATCAAATATGTCTGTAACACTTATAGCGATATCAAAGTACATTTGCACTTTCAAATTATTATTATGCAAAGCATACTTTATATATAGCATATTAAATTTGTTAAATTTTTTTCTCAGGTTTGGTACATGTCACTTTATTACAATTAATTGTAGGTTACGCCAGAAATGTCAACAATTATACAGAAACTTGAAATCAAAAATTGTGTAGCTTTTACTAGTTTTAGACTGTTATCGTATACATACCATTTTTTTCGTGGAATATGTAGGTTCGTACCTTATGTAAAAGTAAGTTATTGTACTATACATATATATTTTACATATCTATACGTATTTATACATATCTATTGTATTGTACTATACACATATACTTTTACACACACATTGTTTATAACGACATAAAACTTTATTAAAAATATAAATTTTAGCAATTGATCTTGAATGATGTTTTATTGGTTCAACAATCGACATTTTTGACAAATATAAGTAACCTTACAAAACTTCAGAAACTTAAAATAATTTCATGTTTTTGTTTACGGGGATTTACTTCAGACATAGATTTATTTCCTTTCACTTGTAACTGCCAAAAAGTAAAGGTATTGTTTATTCTAAAACATTAATAGTTCTGCATTTTATTTACTACTGCGGAATCACATTTTTCTAGACATGTTTTTTTCTTTTTTTCTTTTTATAGATTCTGGACTTTCGAAACACAGCAATAGAGGAAAAGTTAGTTGAATGGTTTTGTCAAATTGAATTTTTAGAGGAACTGTATCTAGATTGTCCTAAATATTTAAAAAACGAATGGTCAAGTGAGTCATTAAAAGAGTTACAAAACTTTTATCACAAAGAATATATTCCTTTGCATCAGTTTGATGAGAAGTTGTATAACTTTTTATATACAGTAGAAGTATGTCTTCTCTCTTTTTCGTTTTCTTTATTTTTGCCTCTCAAACATACACGCTTGCATGTATTGTTAATAGTATTAACACAATTGATCAATTTCTTGTTGCGCACTAAATGATAATATAACTTTTTTTGCTTTAGCCTCTTCTTTCCAAAGACAGAGTTGAAGAAATAATCAGTTACAAAAACGAGATTTTCCAGAACTATTTGTTGTCAAATATTAGTCGGTATATAAGTAGATGTAATAATTTGAAGAAATTACATATTAGGTAAATCTTAAGTCTAGACACCAAAACCAAAACTATTTTAAACACTGATGTTTTTATTTCGGCTTAGACATTATTCGCATGTTACTAGAACGGATATCAATATGGCTTTGACATTACCAGACTTAATAGAGTTGGATATAACTGGTTGTTCTGTAACTCTGGAGGATGTGAAACACTTTGAATCACAAAGATCTAATGTTCAAATTTATTCATCATTTAGTAAACCACATAAAAAATATGAGACTATGAATAGATAAGTATTCACTTTAAGTCAATGTGACATAGATAAAAAAAAACGAGTTAGAAACGAGAATCGTTTTATATCCCGATAAAAAGTAGTACTTGATATTGCAATTATCTGATTTATTATAACAAAACTGTAATTATCGTATATGAAAAAAGTAATTGTGCAATAAGATCACAAGTATGTAATCGTAATAATTGTAACTGCAATTATAATTATTACTAAACTTTGTAATATCTTAAGTTTATTTAATATGAGAACTTTTAAACTTATAATGTTAAAATCTAAGAAAAACCAAAAATATTATTAATGTATTCAAATTTTTATAGAACAGATAAAAGATAATCAAGTTTAGGTATATACATTCATTGATTGTGAACAAATGATATTTTCGTGACATGTCGACACTAGAATCGCAATTTGAAAAAATGTGATCTTATAAGGAAAATTATTGTAATTTTAATTTTATTATTTTATATTTCAGTAGCGCGGAATGTTTTAATTATTGTGAGAAACTGTGATAAACTTATACTAAATATAAGATCCGTTTATGATGACTAAACTTGATTTGCATTACGCTAGGTATAAAACTTGTAAAGGTTAATATTAAAATAAAAGAAATAATAAAATAAAATCAAATATGAAATACAAAAAATCTTTTTTTTCATTATAAACAATGTGTGATTGTGTGTTACATTACAAAAAAAATTGACCATAACAAATACCAAGTCGTAAAACTGGTAAATTAAAAAATTCAGTAATATAATATTTTATATAAACTTGTTTCGACAGGTATGGTCTATTTTTTATATTCAGTTAAATAATGTATATATATATGTATTATACATACTACCATAATCAAAAAATAACCGGAATTTTTAATTTAAACCTCGCGGGCTTATCGGTTTAGAATTCTGTTGTTTGTGTTACGTTGGTAGCACTGTTACGGACACCCATGCCAAGCTTCTGCTTATTAGCTGTTCATTTTCCTTTATGACAGTGATTTCTTTACATCAAGTTTTTACGTCGCGGCGATTTTTACAATGGATTCAAAACTTGAACAACGTTCTTGCATTAAAT
>NW_018021257.1:37121-39304 GCF_002006095.1 Pseudomyrmex gracilis | reverse complement strand
GGGACTACTTTGAAAAAGACAACTTGAATTTTGAAGAATAAACATGTACTTTTCTTTTTATGAATAAATTCCGGTTATTTTTTGATCATGGTAGTATGTATATATATTGGTTGTGAAATTTTTGTGTAAAACTAAAGAATGATTCAAACATCATGGACTGCACAGTAAAAGCAACACAGCTTTATTTTTACGACATAGTATTTACGACTGTTTTTCTTTAAACGTTTGATTTAATGTATATCTGTTAATGTATTTACGTGTGTAATCGCGCGACATATGTGAGTGAGTACGCGTTTGGACAGTGAGGTTTAACGATTAATACGATTACAAATTTATACGCTATAATACTCAGTGATTTTTTAAAAAAAAGACTACTTTTGTTTTTTCATTCTAATTTTTTTACCGACGGCATTCAGTAGAAAAAATGCATCATTATTATCATTTTTTAAACTTTTTAATTTTCGTTAGTATTATTTTTTAAACAAGATACAGCCAAACAGTTCACATATGGTTTTAAGTCTCTACATTATTGTATATGATAATATTAATAATAATGTAACGTATGCATTGTATTAAATACGAATATACGTCTGTGAACTTCTTATACACAATAATATAAAATGATTTAAGGCGGTACTGGATACCGACTATAGAGACCTGTAAACCGACGTTTTTATAACCTAAATTTTTTAGTTTTTAATTTTATTTACTGCACAACATTAAAAGCGCTTCTACAGAAGCAAATAAATATACAAAACTATATAAAGCTTTTGAAACTGGGTATATAATGCTTTTTTGAACTTGTTTTTTATTCATAATGATAGTATATGGTAGCAAATACACATCATCACAATATTACTTTTTGCATCAATTAGACAACCAAATCATATTCTGAGTGTTTCATTAGATTGTTTTGTGTCGTACGTATTGCTGTAGTTCAGTGTAAATACATACATAAGCTTAGAAATAATTTTATATACATGATGATATGATAAGGTTATAGAAGGAAACTATATAAGAAAATATTTATGCTGAATTTTGACATTTTAAAGAACAACAGCAAACTCTTAGCACAAGTTACTTATTTCTGTAGAAGCATTTTGATTTGATGCAGTAAATACGACACAAAACGAAATATTAAAACATCGATTTACAGGTCTCTATAGTCGGTATCCAGTACCCTCTTAAGCGTAAAGCGCTTACTAAGCGATGAGTTCTGCTGAACGCGGCCAAAACACCGACAAGTAAAATAGTACAGGCGGAAATAAGAAGTTGTGGAAATAACAGTTACAATTCAAAAAGAAAGTTTATATGTCGGACTTACGGCATTGTGTTCAGCTATAAGACAAATAAGATACACGTGTGTTACATCTTTCGATAACATATCGAAACTTCAAGTTCTTCACAATCGCCGTTAGTACTACTAAACGTAAGCATATCACAAACAAAATGATATTCGAATTTTTAGATGTAAAGTTGTCTTCTTTTCTTTTTCTCAGTATTAATTGTTTTTCATATAAGAGTACAAAAAATAAAAAAAAATGAATCAGGACAAATTTTCGACTTCTTTCAAAGACAAATCTAAAAACGGATCCCACAGTAAAATAGAACTTGAAGTAGAAGATGATAAAACAAAACAGCACGACCACGATGTGCCGATACAAGACAAAAGGACAAACGAACAACAAACAACAAAAAATATTCTTGACTTTCCAGATGAAGTTCTTCTTTGTATATTGAAAAATCTAGACAAAAACGACTTGAAGAATCTCCGATTGTAAGTTTTTTTATTTACGTAAGACGATTGATAGATAAATATCTGAAACTATGCGTAAGTAGCGTAGTAGTACGACATTGCTGTAGTTGACAAACTATATCTTTCAGAAAAACAGGCTTATTGATATATATACTGCTTGTATGAGAGGTCGTCAAAATATAGATAGTTGTTTGGGATTATTATCAAAATTGCTTCTCGTTAAAATAACATACCCGGGAAAAAATGGATTAGGTCTAACTCAAATTTTACGAAATAAAAAAATGGAAAAATAGATCTAATTAGATCAAAATTAAATCTAAATATATATAAAGTAGATCTAAATAAATGAATATATAATTGGTCGTAAAGAGCCGTTCGCTGGATGTTGTGCGGAAAATATGTCTATATATATATATATATATATATA
>NW_018021257.1:5090-36686 GCF_002006095.1 Pseudomyrmex gracilis | reverse complement strand
ATACTCTCATGTATTTGTCAACAGAGTTGTTGCGTTTTTTCTTTCTGTGTGCTAACAATTTTGGCGGTGTTTCCGTATTGTAGCATTTCTGTAAACAATTTCTGTTACCAAGGTCTGCGCCGAAATTGTCAAAAACAGAAATTGTTTGCTGGGTATATATATATATAAATAAATTCACGTTTTCACGTGAGTTTTTTGAATTATAATTTCAATTCTTTTAAATCATGTAGGATGCTAGATTTGCATCTCGTTGTTTTACAATATTTTAAATTAATTTGAAGGAGTATCCGGGATCCTTCATATACGAGATGCAAATCTAACATCTTAAATGATCTGAAGAGATCTAGTATAATAGATTTGAATAGATCAAAAGTAGATCTAATAATAAATAAAAGTACGAATTTACAAAGATTTACTTATATCTATTTAGATCTACTTTATATTTATTTAGATCTACTTTATATCTATTTAGATTTAATTTGGATCTAATTAGATCTATTTTTCCATTTTTGTTATCTCGTTAAATTTAAGGTCTAATCCATTTTTTCCCGGGTACTTATTTTTGTATTTTTTATAAAAAGGTTTCTTTTATATTTATTATAGGTGTTGCACAAGATTTTCAAGACTAGCACTAGATAAATCTTTATGGACTTATGACTATCGCAAAGAACCTATTCTTCCGTCTCAAATGGAGCCGTATGAAACCTTCTTAGAACCATTAACATACACCTTAGCAATACGTGGAGATTTCCAACAATACAGTGAAAATCTGCTTGGACTTTTATTTTTTTCTAAAGTAAAACAAATATGCCGGGCACTTCGAACACTAATTATCGAGGATTATTATATTATTGCAGATGAGGTATCTTTTACTTGTTTTGAAAATATTTACACAATACGTACTCATACAACAAATTGCTAAATTGTAAGTTATGAGAAGAATAGAATACGATAGTTTCTTTAATTACTTTCTTATGCGGTGTGATTCTAGTCGCTGGTCTCAAGTTAGTACATTTTTAATGCTAAAATAAAATGCGTTAGCCGTTCGCAACTCAATCGCTTACAATGTAATAATAATTTTGTATTAATATTAAATAATATCTTGTATTAAGTAATTAATAATATCTATATAAAGTGTTTTAAGGTCTCAATTTCTTAAAAACATAAGTCAAACAAAGTGTAAAATAAAATGTTTTTATACAATGCTCTCCTGCTGTCTTTAAAATTAAGACAATACATATAAAAATTACCATTAATTACATAAGTACAGTTTGTTACGTCTCAATACGTACATTTAGAATGATAATAATAATAATCGTATGATACATCATTAAATATGTCAATAACAATTAAATAGCTGTCAAATTACAGTTGACATTTTTACAGTACTACTATGAGGGACACACAACTATTGAGAAACTTGAAATCAAAAATTGTATACCTCTTGCTAATCGTACGCTTCTGTGTAACACGTCCAATTTTTTTCGTGGAATATGTAGTTTCGCACCCCATCTAAACGTAAGTTATTGTTTTATACATATTTTACATATTTATACATATCTAGTGTACTATACATACACACACACACACACACATTGTTTTTAACGACACAATACTATAATTAATATATAAATTGTAGTACTTGATCTTGAACAATGTTCTATGGGATATGCGATCGATTATTCTGACATGTAAAGAAAACTTTACAGAACTTCGAGAACTTGAACTATCTTCATGTTTTTGTATACGGGAGTTACATCCAAACATAGATTTATCCATTTTCATTTGTAATTGCCCAAAACTAAAGGTATTGTTTTTTCCAAAACATTAATATTACTGCACATTTTATTTACTTCCACTGCGAAAAGTACACTTGTCTAGAGATGTGTTTTTTTGTTTTTTTGTTTTTTGTAAATAGCTTCTAAACTTTCAAAACACAGCAGTTGAGGACAGATTAGTTGAATGGTTTTGTGAAATTGAATCTTTAGAGGAACTGTATTTAGAATGCCCTAAATATTTAAGGAAAGAATGGTCAAATGAATCATTAAAGGAGTTACAAAAAGTGCGTTATGAAGGACGCATTTGTTTGAGGCAGCATGATACTAAGTTTCATATCTTTTTATGTACAGTAGAAGTATGTCGTCCAACTTTTTAGTTCCCTTCTTTTCGTCTCTCAAGCATACACACACGCTTCCGCGTATTATACAATAGTAATAACAAAATTTATCAATTTCTTGTTGCGCACTGGATGAAAATATAACTTTTTTTGATTTAGCATCTTCTCGCCGGAAACAGAGTTGAAGAAATAATCAGTTACAGGGACAATCTGTTCCAGAACAATTTGTTGTCAAATATTAGTAGCTATATAAGTAGATGTACTAATTTGAAGAAATTACATATTAGGTAAATTGTATGTTTAGAAAACAAAACCTAAAAATATTTTAAATACTGATGGTTTTATTTTTTTTCAGACATTATTCGCATGTTACTACAAAAGATATCAATATTATGGCTTTGACGTTACCAAACTTGGTAGAGTTGGATATAACTGGTTGTACTGTAACTTCGGAGGATGTTATACACTTTAAATCACAAAGACCTAATGTTAACACTTATTCATCATTTAGTACACAACATACACGATATGTGCCTAAGAGTAAATGAATATTCAGACGACGTTAATGTGACATAGATTATAAAAGAAATGAGTTAAAAACGAAACTTGTTTTATATCCCGATAAAAAGTAGTACTTGATAGTGCAATTATCTGAGTAATTATAATGAAACTGTAATTATCGTACCTGAAAAAAGTTATTAAGCAAGAATATCACATTTACGTGTAATTGTAATAATTATAACTGCAATTATAATTTTTATTAAACTTTGTACCAGTTTATTTTAATATATAACCTTATAAACTTATAGTTTTACTATCTAAGAGAGAATAAAAACAAAATTAATGTATACAGATTTCAATAGAACAGATAAAAGATAATCAATTTTAGGTATCTACTCTTATTGATTTTAAACAATTGATATTTGATGTCATATCGACTATAGAAACGCAATTACAAAATCTTATCTTTTAGTTTACTATTTATTATTTTGTGAGTTTATGGACGCGCAGACTCGTTTTATGACTACTGTGAGAATTTATGATGAAGTTAGAATATACTTAAAATTTATGCATATCAGCTTAAAAAATTAAACTTGTAGTGTTTGCATTACAACAACGGTTTTGTAATTTGTAAACGTAAGTATAAAAATAAAATCAAATATGAAACACACAACAGTGTCTTTCCGTTATAAGCAACCTTTTATTGTTATCACACCAAAGAGAATGCATTGACCACAAAAAATGACAAGTCGTAAACCTGTGGACCTAATAACGTCACTAGAAAAATAATTAACTTTATACTTTTTCTGAATGTTATATTATAGGTTTTATTATAGATTGTATATATTATATATGTACTGTAAATATTATTTTAAAATTTAGGCAGTATATATAAGTTTAAAAGTTTTAGTTTAAATCATATATGATTAAGTAATGTTACATAATAAATATTTTTTTCCGCATTTGTTATTCTGAATACACTGGTTTATACGTTTCAAACCTAAACCATGATTACTTTTGACTGCGGTTTGATATTCACTGTCAGTAATTATCACACAATTCAGCAATGTGATCATTTAAAGAATGCATTTCGACTATCGCGCTGGTGCGTATCGTCGCGACACGCGACAAGTGTATTCAGGCTCTTATCAAAACTAATGTTGATCAGCAAAGTAATGTTGTACATGGCCGCCGTTGAGCAAACACCGAACTGCAAAAATTGAATGAAACTCACAAAAGCACCGACTTACTGAATCGCCAGTACACAAAGAACGCCCTGTGTCATTGTTAAGCCTTTTGCACACTGCGAAAAAGAATAGCAATAACGAGAAAAACTAACATCGGCTTTATTTAAGGTTCGTATTTATAAAAAACGGTAGAAACAGCGAAATCTAACATTTAAAAATATACATGTATTATTGCAGATCAGAAAACGGAATAGACAATGGCGATAAAAATTTCGACGAGATGAAATTCTGTGTCTATTGCTTATCGCTATCGCTGTTCTTTTGAAACTGTTCAAAAATCTTTACAAATAAGAATTAAACAAGACGCGTTCTAAATCGTAAAGTCGATGTAGCAAGGAGTATCCTACGATACTCTCTCGAACGGAAATAAAATTAAACAATTTTTGAATGACGTATAAACTAGCCTAGATATGATTATCTCTTAAGAGATAATCATATGTGCCTCGATACGTAAACATTTATACAATTATGTGAAGAAATCTTGAATGAAAATTGTGATTTGCAGATCTATAAGAATATTTTCAAAAATAAATGTAGAAATATTTGTTTTCGAAAATATTTAGAACTGTTTGCAACCTTAATTTTCAACACTATTTCGACAAAAGAATAACATATGGCGAATTATCTTAGAAGTATAATTGCAAAATTAAATTTAAAAAGAAAGTGTCTAATAATTGAAAACAAAATTTTCAGCAATGTGATGTGTTACGTCCTGTGGACTCCGCTTTCTTTCGCGACGTATTGGCGACCGGGTTTGGTATCTTGAACACGCAGCCGCGTGGTAGTGGCGCGTGAACGGATATCCCTGCCCGTTAAAATTTTTGAAGCAACCGCTCGAAATCGAGGAAAATCTTTCGGGAGTTGATATTACGGAAACGCAGCCGCGCGATATTGGCGCGTGAACGGATATCAAGGCCCGATAAGGACACACAAAGCGGACGAAACTTGAGAAAATCTTTTTTATTATCGATTTTTTTCAAACGGAAATTTACGCCCGGGGCGATAAAGCCATAAGGAAATTCCGGAAAATAATAAAATCGGACAACTTAATCGCGGAGGTCCGATTGACCCGGAGCTCTCCCAGCTTTGTGAATAAAAGAAAGAACTCAGGGTGAGCTCGGGCAGAAAGAAAAAAGATTTGCTCAAGTGCGGTCTACTAGTCGAGTGAGTGTAGGTGCGAGTAACTATAAGTGAAAAAAAAAAAGTGAAAGGGAAGAGAGAACTGCTACAACCCGCTGTGTCGCTACAACTCGCTACCGCTACAACCGTTGCCCCAGCCGATTCGCCGCTACCAATCCACCAAATAGTAAGTGCTAATGTTAAGCCAGGAAAATTGTTACCAGTGCCTGACGCCGCGATCAAAATCTTAGAAGCGTTAGAATAATTGTAAGAACAGCTGCCTTCGTTAAAATAGAGCTAACGCTGATACGAATTGCAGACGATACGCAAGGATCGTCGAGCGATTCTCAGCGGGCGCTCTCGCGTAGTCAAAAATAAAGGAAAGCCCATAGGAATAAATAAACCGAGGTAGCAGCTGACCTACAAACCACGAGCCGCAAGAAACTTATAATCGCGAATTTTAAGTAGACCCGTCCGCTTGTCAAAAACGGTGGAAATCCAGAGCCCACCCTCCAGGGATACCGTCGAAGAGCCGCCAAACGGGCCCGGAAACAAGCTGAGGCACCGCCGCTTATCACCCCTACTCCGACGAAAATAATAATAATCATAGCAGCAGTAACTATATAGGAACACACGCAGATATCTCTCACACACCTTCGGACGACACGCATTCGCAACATACACACAGCAACGCACCATTAACAAAACTTGTAACAAAAATTTCTTTTAAATGAATAAATTAATATGTTTGTGCCTTATAACCGATCTGCTTAATTAAATCGACCTCTTGACCCCTCCACATCCTCAATCGATCGCACAGTCTCATCCCAGGCCATTGGGATTCGCATCTCAGACCTAAAAACAGAGACACGCGAGTGAAAGTCCAAAGTGCGACGAAGCGGCACACGACCGTCCGCCGGACCCGACACGTCCGCTCGACTCGTGGATACACACGCTCTCTTTCCGATAAGTGTGTATTGCGAGGTAAATATAAACCGACCTGTGTTACGATCCGTCCATACCCGACCGTTTCCAGAGGCCAGGATGCAACAGATGTTTAAATCATATAAAAATATAATTGCACACGAAGAAATTACATTAATTCATGTATGTGCTTCTAGAACTGCACAATGATTCGTAAATTATTATGTGAAAATATTAAAATAATGCACATAAAATAGTACACATTAATGCAGCAAAATCTTAAATCCAGAATCAAACCAGTTTCTATGTGATGCATGTAACGTTTTTTGATCACGTCTTGACCAGAGTTCCGAGATCTTGAAAAGTGAGATTTTCCATCATTATTACTAATTAACAAAATTTAAGATAAGTTATTAAGTAGAATATAAATAGTTCATTTCGGAAATGTTGCACATAATGCAATAAATAGTTTTGCTGTATTACATTGTCACAAATATTAAATTGTATAATTCTAATTGTATAATTCTACTCAAAGAATTGAAATATTATAAAATATTACTAGTTTATAAATTGGATTTTTCTGATTTGTGACAATTAGTATTTACAAAAATTTATTCTGACATAGTTGTTGCGTTGTGGCAAATTATCTTAATACAAATGATTGCAACATTTGTTGTTAATTCATGATGCCATTTTTGTGCAATATTTTCTTATTAAAGTGATTATTTATTAGTAGATTTCAAACAAGTAATAATTTTTGTGACATATTGAACATGGAAACACAAATGCAAACCGCTTGTTTTTTTATATTTAAGATTGTTGTAATATTACTTGACGTACCAATTCTGTACACACGGATTGTGTTATTTGATTACACAAACTGTGATATATAAAGATGACATCTATCTATGAATGCGCATCTAAAAAACTGAACGTGAACAATGTTTATGTGTGTGTGTGTGTGTAGACTGTATATTTTAATTTATTATTAAAATCAAATAATATATTCATGCGCAACAAAGTGGCGCACAATTTGCGCGAGGCGCACTGTGCCTATTATACACGAAAATCAATTTATATGAAACACGAACACTCGTTTTTTGTATTTGTTTAAATTTATTATAATATCGCGTTTCTTTCGGCGTACGTTGTATTCTGCATATACTGGATTATGTTCCAAAACTAAACCATGATTATTCTTGACTGCTGTTCGATATTCACTGCCAGTACTCATCACATACAATTCCGCAATGTAATCATCGATTTAAAGAATGTCTTTCGACTGTCGCGCTCGCTGCGTCTCGTCGCGACACACGACAAGTATATCCAGGCTTCTGCCAGAAAAAATGATGATCAGCGAAGAGATATAACGTATTTTTTCGGAATGAGTAACAAACGAACGTGGCCGTCGTCCGGGCAAGTACCGAACTGCAAGAATTGAATGAAGCGCGGAAAAGCAACGACTTACTGGAGCGCCAGTATGCAAAGAACGCTCTGTATCGCTGTTGCAAATAAGAATCAGACTAAACGCGTTTTAAATCGTAGAACCGATGTAGAAAGGAGTATCCTACGACACTTTCTGGATCGAAAATAAAATTAAAAACTCTTTGAATGATGTATGAATTAGCCTAACAAATCCACTAAACCATAAGAACACTAAACCAAAAGTAACCAAGTAAAAAATCTAAATCTAGCGTAGCTTACTCCTGAATTAGCTACTATTAGTTTATATTTCTATAGTCAAATCGCCAGAGTACACCTTTTGCAATTTAGAAAAGTTTTATTACCTTTAGACTGCGTTCGGAGAGCACGTTATCAGCGCTTTTGCATGATTGTATCTTTGTTTTACATCTAATGAGCAATAAAGATAGAATAATACCATAGCGCTACTAGCGCTCCTCAAACGCAAACTTTAGTACTACGAATACTTAGCTAGTACTTTTCGTGAGAGAAGCCAATAAAGAATTGGCACACTTGCACAATCAGTATGACGTACCTAGTGTGTCAACCAGAATAAACAAAGATAATAAAACTAGGTGTTAAAATTGCACACAATAGGATAAAATAAGAAATTGCAGAAATAACAGTTACAATTAAAAAAAAAGTGTACATGTCGAACTTACAACATTGTGTTATAGGACAAGATACACGTGTGGTACATCTTTCGATGACATATCAGAACTTCAAGTTCTTCACAATCGCCGTTAGTAGTACTAAACGTAAGCATATTACAAACAAAATGATATTCGAATTTTTTAATGTAAAGTTGTCTCTTTTTCTTTTTTTTCAGTATTAATTGTTTTTCATATAAAAATACAAAAAAGAACGAATAATGAATCAGGACAAACTTTCGACTTCTTTCGAAGGCAAACCTAGAAAAGGATCTCACAGTAAAGTAGAACTTGAAGTAGAAGGTGATAAAACAAAACAGCACGACCACGATGTGCCAATACGAGACAAAAACACAAATAAACAACAAACAACAACAAATATTCTTGACTTCCCAGATGAAATTCTTTTTTGTATATTCAAAAATGTAGACCCAAACGATTTGAATAATCTCCGATTGTAAGTTTTTTTATTTATGTGAAGCGAATGATAGATAAATATCCGAAACAATGCGTAGATAGCGACAGTAGTACGACATTGCTATTGTTGACAAACTGTATATTTCAGAAAAACAGGCTTACTAGTATACGTACTGCTTGTGTGACAGTTCGCCAAACTATATATAATCGTTTGAAATAATATCAATCGCTTCTCGTTAAAATAATATACTTATATTTTATATGTTTCAAAATAAGTTGCGTTGAAATTTATTTATTATAGATGTTGCACAAAATTTGCAAGACTAGCGGCAGATAAATTTTTATGGAGTTTCGACTATCGCAAAACACCTATACTTCCGTCTCAAATGGAGCCGTATGAAACTTTCCTAAAACCATTAACATACAGCTTAGCAATACGTGGAGATTTCAAACATAGCTATAGAAATATTCTTTTACCTAATTTTTTTCTCAAACTACGACAAATATGCCGGAGACTTCGCAAATTGATTATCGAACAGAATTATATTGTTATAACTAAGGTATATATTAGTTTTTATAAAAATATTCCTACTATTTTACAGTATGTACACATACACAAACAAACACGCACACACACACACACACACAGTTAAATTATAAATTATGAAAAGAATAGAATATGATTTTTTTCTTATGCAGTTTGTTCCTAGTCGCTGTTCTCAAGTTTTAGTATATTATTAATGGTAAAATAAAATGCGTTAGTTCGCAACGATATTCGCACTCAATTGCCCTCGATGTAATCTTATAGTAAGCAATATCTGTATACAAAGTGTTTTGCTAGGTTTCAATTTCTTAGCAAAAGAATTTAAACAAATTGTACACTAAAAAATTTTATACGATGCCCTTCCAATTTCTTTCAAATACGGACTACACAAACTATTATTACTTACGTAATTACAGTTTGTTCCGTTTACCTACGTTTAGAATAATAATAGTAATCGTGTGATATATTATTATGTCTGTAAAATTTATAGCTATCAAAGTACATGTGTCATTTTTATGATACTACTATGCAGGGTACACTCTATATGTATAGCATATTATACATTTTTCTGGTAAAACTTCTTTTCCATAGTTTTGTTACAAATTGATGGCAATTTATTAAAATTGGTTTAGGATACGTCAACAACTCTTGAGAAGCTTGAATTTAAAAATTGTATTGTAGCTGGTGGTACTTTTGGTGGTGTCAAATTGTTTCCGTCTCCTTTTTTTCCTGGAATATGTAGGTTCGTACCCTACATAAAAGTAAGTTGTTGTCCTACACATATTTTACACATCTATATATATGTAGTATATTGTATCATACATACATATTGTGTTTAACGACACACACAATACTGTATTAAAAATATAAATTTTTACTCAATACTGTATTAAAAATATAAATTTTAGCATTTAATCTTTAACAATGTTCTGTGGGATATGGAATCACCATTTTTGACAAGTATATGTACACTTACAGAACTTCAGAAACTTGAAATAATTTCATGTTTTCGTATAAAGTACTTTTATCCAGACATAGATTTATTCACTACTCCTTGTAACTGCCAAAAGCTTGAGGTATTTTTTATTTTAGAAAAATACTACTTTTGCATTTCATCTATTTCTACTGTGGAAATCACTCTTTTCTAGAGAGACGTGTTTTTTTTTATTATTTTATAGATTCTAAACTTTCAAAACACAGTAGTAGAAGATAAGATAGTTGAATGGTTTTATCAAATTGAATCTTTAAAAGAACTGTATTTAGAATGTCCTGAATATTTAAGGAAAGAATTGTCAAATGAATCATTAAAGGAGTTACAAAACTTTTATTACGAAGAATACATGCCTATGTGTCTGTTTGATGAAGAACTTCATACCTTTTTATGTAAAATAGAAGTATGTCTTCCAATTTTTTTGTGTTCTTTATTTTCGCCTCTCAAACATACATGCTTGCATGTATTATACAAAAGTATTAACAAAAATTATCATTTTCTTGTCGCACACTAGATGATATAACTTTTTTTGCTTTAGCCTCTTCTTGCCCAAAACAGAGGTGAAGAAATAATCGCTTGCAGGGACAATTTGTTTCCAAACTATTTGTTGTCAAATATTAGTCGCTATATAAGTAGATGTACTAATTTGAAGATATTACATATAAGGTAAATCATAAAGCTAAAAAATAATACTCAAAAATATTTTAAATACTGATGCTTTTATTTCTTTTCAGACATTATTCGCATGTTACTAGAGCAGATATCAATATTATGGCTTTGACGTTACCAAACTTGGTAGAGTTGGATATAACTGGTTGTACTGTAACTCTGGAGGACGTGAAATACTTTGAACTACAAAGACCTAATGTTGAAACTTATTCATCTTTTAGTAAACCACATAAAAGATATGCTAAAAACGTATAAGTAAGATGAATATTTATACGAAGTCAATTTGACCTAGATTATAAAAGAAACGAGTTAGAAACGAAAATCGTTTCCTATCCCGATAAACAGTAGTACTTGATAGTGCAATTATCTGAATAATTATAATGAAACTGTAATTATCGTACCTGAAAAAAGTAATTAAGCAAGAATATCACATTTACGTGTAATTGTAATAATTGTAACTGCATTTATAATTATTACAAAACTTTGTAACATCTTAAGTTATTTTAATATGAGAAATTGGAAACTTATGATGTTAAAACGTAAGAAAACCGAAAAATATAATTAATTTATTCAAATATTTATAGAACAGATAAAAGATAATCACTTTTAAGTATCTACTGATTGTAAACAATTGATATGTGGTGTCATATCAACTGTAGAAACGCAATCACAAGAAATTTTATCTAGTAGTTTACTATTTATTATTTTGTGAGTCTGCGGACGCGCAGACTCGTTTAACGGTTTTGTATATTGTAAACGTATATATATATAATTATGAAAATAAAACCAAATATAAAACACACTACAGTGTTTTCCTGTTATAAGCAAACTTTTAGTTTTATCATACTAAAAACAAAGCATCGACCACAAAAAATGACAAGTCGTAAAACTGTGGACCTAATAACGTCACTAGAAAAATAATTAACCTTATACTTTTTCTGAATGTTATATTATAGATTGTATATGTTATATATATATACAGTATATATAATTTAAAAATTCATACAATATATATAATTTTAAAATCTTTAGTTTAAAATATATATGATTAAGTATTGTTACATAATATATATCTTCTTTCCGCGTTTGTTGTATTCTGAATATACTGGTTTATACGTTTCCGAACTAAACTATATTATTACTCTTGATTGCGGTTCGATATTCACTGTCAGTAATCATCACACAATCGCGCAATGTGATCATCCATTTAAAGAATACATTTCGACTATCGCGCTGCTGCGTGTCGTGGTGACACGCGACAAGTATATTAAGGCTCTTACCAAAAATAATATTGACCGGCAAAGAAATGTTGAACATGGCCGCCGTCGGGGCAGGCACCAAACTACGGAAATTGAATGAAACGCGCAAAAACACCGACTAGAAGTAAACAGTACAGTTATTGGCCTCCCAACAGTAATTGGCCATGTATTAAAGAAGTAATAAATATAAATAAATACTATTATTATATTCTAAATTATAAACATTTTAATATTAATTAAGTTCTTCTGCTCCGAATAAAAGTAATATTATAGTATTTAAGAAGCTCAAAAACTCTCTTATTTAAACATTGGCCAACCGGCCAATCACTGTTTTTAAGGTTATGAAAACCATGTGACAGTCAGTAGCCTCTTATTTTGAGTTATAGATATAAATGTAAGTAGGTTTATTAGTTTTTAATGTGTTATAAATAAAATATTCATTACTATATCTTCATAAGTCAAAACAAAAAATTTATTATGTTAACTGTTATGTAAACAGATACTAACAGAACTCATATGGCCAATAACTGTTTATTTTGACTATAAGAAATATTTTATCAAATTTTGAATAGTTTTTCAAATTTTCTAATAAATTTATTATTTTATTTGCAATTGTTATAGTTTGTTTGAGCTAGTAATACTGAAGATTTACTTTAAGTTATTAAATTTAATTTTATAATTCACTCTATATAGTGCAATTTTCCTTAAGTGGCCAATCACTGTATCTCTTACTCCTACTGGAGCGCCAGTACACAAAGAACGCCCTGTGTTCGCTGTGAAGCCGTCTGCGCAATGCAAAGAAATAACGGAAGCGCTAAAAATAACATCGGCTTTATAAAATTCATAATAAAAAATAACGGTGAGAATATCGAACTTTAACATTCGAAAATATACATGTATCATTGCAGATCAGAAAACGAGATAGACATTACCCACATAGTATCGGTAGTAGCACACACGTTTTTGCAACGGATTTTCTGAAATTTAGCAACATTCCGTTAAAAGTCTCTAAAACGTCGTAGTAACGTAGCGAAAACGTCGAAATGTCCGCTTTTTAAGTTGCGGTCCGACTTCGTAGAAACGTATAAGAAACGTTGCTCGATAAGGTGCAAAGTTTTTAATGTTTTATTCTTACGCGCTCATTGGCACACATTTATTACTTTGTATCTCGTTAATTCTTGCAAATTTTGCAAAATGGTAACTAACTTTTTTATTCAGTTTGACTCAATCTATATTCATATTTCGGCTTGGTCAAAATTTTAAAGACACCCTGTATATATCTATATGTGTATATATTCCTGTTTCGATCTATACAACACGATATGATGACAAATACTTTACGAGTCATTCACACAGTCGTATGTAAACCAGAAAAACTTTTATTTTATAATATAACTTACAATAAACGATTACTGCACCATGTATCCTACAAGTGTTTTTTACAAGTTTTTAAATGTAAGAGATACAAAGCACATAGCCTTTTTCTGTATTACTGATTTACATAAATAATACTAGGTTACTGTGGCGCGTCAAACTAAGGGTCGTAAATATACCAGTTATCCATTTTATCGTAAGTTCTGTATTTTTACAGTCTTTATGCAAATTTATTATATATTAAACACTATTATAAACAATAAAATATTTTTATAATCTGTTCGCGATTAAAAGCTCGTTTTTTACAACTTTTTGTTTATTGAAAATCAACTATCAAGTAAACTTACGTTATTATTTTGATATTTAAAGAATCCGTTTACTCAAACAACTAGCGCGTACAATGTCATTTAATATTTTGTTTTTTCGAATATAATAAAAGTAATTTTTAAGGTTTGACGAAAATATAGACAAAAGCGGAATAGTTTGCCGAATATATGTTTATAAAAGTATCTCCAAACTGTGTGATAATATTGTACCTACATACGTGAATACTCTGGTATAGATGCCACCGCACTTGTATGACTTACAGCCAATTTTTTCACTTCTAGATAAGTTTTCGATATCTTTATCTAGCAGATATCTCCCAAAATTATTTCTCCTTATTGGTTCTCAGAGGAATTTATCCAGAGGATAGCTATCGGAAGGTATGAAGAAATCGGCCGTTATTCCGTTTCTTTTTCGTTTATCGTAAAATTCTAAAAATCTACCTTATATAGGCTTCAAATAGAAAAGGTGCTGTAATTTTTCATTACACCGAAAATACTGTGAGTAGGAAAAGTAGGAATCTATAGTTCTATTTGACACACATTCACAGTATGACGTAAGTAGTGTGTCAATCAAGGTCCTTCTGCAATAAGATATTAGTACTAAATCAGAAGTCAGACGCAAGAAATTGACTAATCACAATCGATTATTCTTCTGTGATTTGACTGTGATTGAACAATTTCTTGCTTCTGACTTCCGATTTATTACTAATATCTTATTGTAGAAGATTCTTCAAAGATAAACAGAGATAATAAAACTGAGATAAACTAGCACACTATAAACTGAAATAAGAAGTTGTGGAAATAACAGTTACAATTCAAGAAGAAAGTGTATATGTCGGACTTACGGCATTGTGTTCAGCTATAAGACAATAATAATAAATAAGATACACGTGTGTTACATCTTTCGATGACATATAGAAACTTCAAGTTCTTCACAATCGCCATTAGTAGTACTAAACGTAAGCATATCACAAACGAAATGATATTCGAATTTTTAAATGTAAAGTTGTCTTTTTTTTCTTTTTTTCAGTATTAATTGTTTTTTATATAAGAATACAAAAAAGAACGAATAATGAATCAGGACAAACCTTTGACTTTTTTCGAAGGCAAACCTAGAAAAGGATCCCACAGTAAAGTAGAACTTGAAGTAGAAGATGATAAAACAAAACAGCACGACCACGATGTGCCGATACAAGACAAAAAAACAAACGAACAACAAACAACAAAAAATATTCTTGACTTCCCAGATGAAGTTCTTTTTTGTATATTCAAAAATGTAGACCCAAACGATTTGAATAATCTCCGATTGTAAGTTTTTTTATTTATGTGAAGCGAGTGATAGATAAATATCCGAGACAATGCAGAAATCACGACAGGAGTACGACATTGTTGTTGTTGACAAACTGTATCTTTCAGAACAACAGTCGTATTAGTATACGTACTACTTATGTAACAGTTCGCCAAATTATATATAATCGTTTAAAATACTATCAATCGCTTCTCGTTAAAATAATATACTTATATTTTATATGTTTCAAAATAAGTTTTGGTAAAATTTATTTATTATAGATGTTGCACAAGATTTGCAAGACTAGCGGCAGATAAATTTTTATGGAGTTTGGACTATCGCAAAACACCTATACTTCCATCTCAAATGGAGTCGTATGAAACTTTCCTAAAACCATTAACATACAGCTTAGCAATACGTGGAGATTTCCAACATGGCAATGAAAATATTCTTTTACCTTATTTTTGTTTTAAACTACGACAAATATGCAGAATACTTAGCAAATTGATTATTGAAGAGTATTATATTCCTACAACTAAGGTATATATTACTTTTTATTAAAATGTTTCTACAGTACGTACACATACAGCAAACAGCTAAATCATAAAGTATGAAAAAAATATAACACGATAGTTTTAATCATAGTTGCTGTTCTCAAGTGTTAGTATATTATTAATGGTAAAATAAAAAGCGTTAGTTGCTCGCATTCACTCGCTCTCGATGTGATCTTGTAGTAAATAATATCTGTATACAAAGTGTTTAGCGAAATTTCAATTTCTTAGCAAAAGAAATTAAACAAATTGCACACTAAAAAGATTTTATACACTGCACTTCCACATTCTTTAAAATACAGATTACCACGCACACAAACTATTATGACTTACGTAATTACAGTTTGTTCCGTTTACTTACATATAGAATAATAATAATAATAGTATCGTGGAATATATCATTACATATGTCTGTAAAAATTATAGTTATCGAAGCATATGTACATACATGTTTATAATAGTATTATAGAGGTCACTCTTTATGTGTATAGCATATTATACATCTAGTAAAACTTCTTTTCCATAGTTTTGTTACAAATCCATGGCAATTTATTAAAATTGGTTTAGGATACGCCAGAGACGTCAACAACTCTTGAGACCCTTGAATTCAAAAATTGTATAGCAGATGGTAAGTTTACTGGTGTCACATTTTTTTCGCCCACTTTTTTTCCTGGAGTATGTAGGTTCGTACCCTACATAAAAGTAAGTTGTTGTTCTACACATATTTTACATATCTCTATATATTTAGTGTATTCTATCATATACACACACACACACATATTGTGTTTAACGATACAATACTGTATTACAAATATAAATTTTAGCTCTTGACATTTAACAATGTTCTGTGGGATCAGCAATCGACATTTTTGACAAGTATATGTAATCTTACAGAACTTCAGAAACTTGAAGTAATTTCATGTTTTCGTATAAAGGACTTCTGTCCAGACATAGATTTATTCACTGTCCCTTGTAACTGCCAAAAACTAGAGGTATTTTTTATTTTAGGACAGTAATAGTTCTGCATTTCATTTGATTTCCTGCGGAAATCACACTTTTCTAAAGACGTGCTTTTTTCTTTTTTATTTTATAGATTCTAGACTTTCGAAACACATTAGCAGAGGATAAGATAATTGAATGGTTTTGTCAAGTTGAATCTTTAAAAGAACTGTATCTAGAATGTCCTAAATTTTTTAGGGACAAATTGTCAAATGAGTCATTAGAAGAGTTACAAAACTTTTATTACGAAAATTACATTCCTTTGTGTCTGTTTGATATGGAGATTTATACCTTTTTATGTACAATAGAAGTATGTCTCTCAATTTTTTCGTGTTCTTTAATTTTGCCTTTCAAACATACATGCTTGCATATATTATACACTAGTATTTTAACAAATTATCAATTTCTTGTTGCGCACTAGATGATAATAGACTTTTTTTTGCTTTAGCGTCTTCTTGCCGAAAACAAAGTTAAAGAAATAATCACTTGCAGAAACAATTTGTTTTTAAACTATTTGTTGCCATATAGTAGTCGCTATTTAAGTAGATGTACAAATTTAAAGATATTACATATAAGTTAAATCGTAAGCCTAAAAAACAAAAACCAAAAATATTTTAAATACTTGCTTTTATTTTTTTTCAGACATTATTCGCAAGTTACAAGAACAGATATCAATATTATGGCGTCGACATTACCAAACTTAATAGAGCTGGATATAACTGGTTGTAGTGTAACTTTGGAGGATATTAAACACTTTAAATCACAAAGACCTAATGTTAACATTTATTCATCATTTAGTACACAACATAAACGATATGTGTCTATGAGTAAATGAGTATTGAGACGACGTTAATGTGACATAGATTATAAAAAAACAAAGTTAGAAACGAAACTTGTTTTATATCCCGATAAAAAGTAGTACTTGATAGTGCAATTATCTGAGTAATTATAATGAAACTGTAATTATCGTACCTGAAAAAAGTAATTAAGCAAGAATATCACATTTACGTGTAATTGTAATAATTGTAACTGCAATTATAATTATTACAAAACCTTGTAACATTTTAAGTTATTTTAATATAAGAACTTGTAAACTTATGATGTTAAAATGTGTAAGAAAACCGAAAATTATGATTAATTTATTCAAATAGTCAGTAACCATTACACACACAATCGCGCAAAAATGTGATCATCCATTTAAAGAATGGATTTTGACTATCTCGCTACTGCGTGTCGTCGCGATACGCGACAAGTGTATTTAGGCTTTTACCAATACTAATGTTCAGCAAGAAAAATATGTTGACCATGGTCGCCGTCCGAGCAGGCACCGGACTGCGGAAATTGAATAAAGCGCGCAAAAGCACCGATTTACTGAAGCGCCAATATACAAAGAACGCCTTGTGTCGCTGTGAAGCCGCTTGCGCAATGCAAAAAAATACCAAAAGCGCTAAAAATACTATCCATTGGCTTTATAAGGTTCATAATTATAAATAACGGTAAACACAGCGGACTTTAACATTTAAAAATACACATGTAAAAATGCACATCAGAGAACAGAATAAACATTAGCAATAAAATTTTGGACGAGGTGAAATTTTGTGTCTCTTGATTATATCGCTATCGCTCTTCTCTCGCATTGCAAAATCTTCACAAATAAGAATCAGACATAACGCGATCTAAATCGTAGAAAAAGCATCAGACCGATAAGTGTTTCTTTACGTTCTTTACTTCTGAAAAGGCGTTTTTTCTTTGACACAGTAAATAATGAGATTAGTTACTTCTACTAAAATGACATATTTTGTCGGTATAACAGGACGATTCGATATCCTCTTAAATATTCTATGATATAAATCACAATAAACGAGTACTGCAACACGTATTCTTATAGTTGTTTAACAAGTGTATAATTGTAAAAAATAAAAAGCACATTGCATGTTGCCGTTTTATATTACCAGTTATATTACCGATTGAAATAGATAATACTAAATATGAGTGGTGCGACAACCTATCGATCGTAGATATTTCCGATATTTCTTATCGTTAGTCTTTTATTTCTATAGTCATCATTCAAACTTATTATATATTAAACAATATTATAAACAATAAAATATGTTTATAAATTGTTTGCGACAGAAGGCCCGTTTTTTACAATTTCGCGTTTAGTAAAACCCAACACACTACCAAGTATATTGAATTTACTATTCATACACTTAAATAATCCATTTAGTAATACAAACTAACGAGTATACTTTTATATAGTATTCTGTAAGTATTTTGGTGCTTCAAATTTAACAAACGTGATTCTTAAAGTTTGACGAGAATATACACAAAACCAGAACAGTATGCCTAATAATATACAGGGTATCCCAAACTTGGTGTAACATTTCTCGTGAACAACTAGAAGGAGTAAACCTGAGTCAAAAAAATTTATACCATTTAGCTAGATTCGCAGTAGTTAACAAGATCTAAAGTAACAAAGATCAGCGAATAAGCATGCATCAAGCTGTCTTACTCGCTTAAGACAGCCCAGTGCGCTTCGCGCGCTTACGGTGTTACCCGTAGGAGCATATGAGAAGATCTAATATAACAGCATATACTGTATAATATACATATTAAAATGTAATTGTGCGAAGCGCGCCAAGCTGTCCTACGCGCGTAAGACAACCCGATGCACGCTTATTCGCGNATCTTTGTTAATTAAGATTTCGGTATTTATTGCGAATCTAGCAAAATGGTACTTATCGACTCAGTTTTATTTCTTCTACCTGTCTACGAGAAATGTTACACCACTTCTGCGACATCCTGTAAATGTTTNAAAAAGTATCGTCAAACTGTGTGATAATATTGTACCTACCCTGATAAAAACCCATTTACAAAATTATGTGACNAAATCTTGCACTAAAATTGTAATTTGCAATTATACAGACATATTTTAGAAAATCAATGCAAACAAATTCATCTTTTTTGAAATATTTGTAGCTGTTTGCAAAATTACTTTTTACATATTATTTCGGCAAAAGAATAATAATATGGCAAATCATCTTAACACTATATTTGCGAAATTAATTTTACAAAGAAATTTTCTACTAATTGAGAAAAGAAAGTCAGCTTTGTACTGTTTAAAAAATGTAGAAATATAATTGCATATGCAGAAATGCACGAAATCGTCGTCAGTCATGATGTCATGTTTGTGCAATATTTTCACAATTTGCCTATTAGAGTACATACGTAAATACTNTAAAACAGGTGCCACAGCACATCTATTACTTCTTTTGCTTACTTTTTCGTTCATTGTAAAGTTATAAATACATCTCATGTATAAGCTTCAAATAAACAAAAAGTGCAGAAATGTTTCATTACATCAAAAATACTGTAAGTAGGAAAAANAGGAATCTATAGTTACAACTGGCAAACATATTCACAGTATGATAAAAGTAGTGTATCAATCAAAGATAAACAAAGATAATAAAANTGACAAATAAAATAGCATAGGCTCGAATAAGAAGCTGTAAAGATAACAG
Organism: Pseudomyrmex gracilis; assembly: GCF_002006095.1. Classification (NCBI taxonomy): domain Eukaryota; kingdom Metazoa; phylum Arthropoda; class Insecta; order Hymenoptera; family Formicidae; genus Pseudomyrmex; species Pseudomyrmex gracilis. The sequence continues at coordinate 16,729 of NW_018021257.1, read as the reverse complement.
TTAAAATTCAAAACAAAGTTTATGTGTCTGACTTACAGCATTGTGTTCAGCTATACGAAAATTCAGATAATCGTGTGTTACATCTTTCGACAACATATCAAAACTTTAAGTTCTTCACAATCGCCGTTAGTCGTACTAAACGTAAGCATATCACAAACGAAATAATATTGGAAGTTTTAATTGAAAATTTGTCTTTTTCTCTTTTTCTCAGTATTAGCTGTTTTTCATATAAGATTACAACATATAAAGAACAATGAACCAGGACAAANCTTCGACTTCTTTCGAAGGGAAACCTAGAAAAAGGACCCACAGTAAGATAGAACTTGAAATAGAAGATGATAAAAAACAACAGCACGACCACGATGTGCCGATACAAAACAAGAAAACAAACGAACACCAAACAACAAAAAATATTCTTGACTTTCCAGATGAAGTTCTTTTATGTATATTTAAACATGTGAATGACGCAACCGATTTAAATAATCTCAGATTGTAAGTTTTTTTATTTACATGAAGTGATAGATAAATATCCGAAACAATGCAGAAATCGCGACAGTAGTACGACATTGTTGTTGTTGACAAATTGTATGTTTCAGAACAACAAGTGAATTAGTATACGTACTACTTGTGTGACAGTTCGCCAAATTATATATAATCGTTTGAATTAATATCAATCGCTTCTTGTTAAAATAATATACTTATATGTTCTATGTTTTAAAATAGGTTTTGTTGGAATATATTTATTATAGATGTTGCACACGATTTGCAAGAGTAGCGGCAGATAACTCTGTATGGATTTTGGACTATCGCAAAGAACCTATTCTTCCGTGTCAAATGGAACCGTATGAAACCTTCTTAAAACCATTAACATACAGCTTAGCAATACGTGGAGATTTTAATCAACGCGATAAAAATATTCTTCCATCTTGTTTTTTTTTTAAATTACGACAAATATGCCGGAGACTTCGCACATTGGTTATTGAGGAGTATTTTATTGTTACAATTGAAGAAGATATAAATGAGGTATACGTTAGTTTTTATGAAAATATTTATACAATACGTACACATTCAACAAACAGCTAAATTGTGTATTATGAAAACACAATAATACGATAATTTTTTATTTTTTTGTTGTTTGATCTAGTCGTTTTTTTCAAATGGTATAGTATATTATTAATGGTAAAATAAAATGCTTCAGCTGTTCGCAACTTTAATCGCTTACGATGTCAGTTTAAATTAAGTAATATCTGAGTAGTGTTTTNCAAGGTCTATATTTCTTAACATCCAAATTTAAACAAATTGTCTACTAAATATATTTTATACAATGCACTTTCACTTTCTTTAAAATAAGGACTGTCACGTACAAAAAGTATTATTATTTACGTTATTGTAGTTTGGTTTGTTTCCCTACGTTTAAAATAATAGTATTAATAATAATAATCGTGTGGTATATCATTACATATGTCTGTAAAAATTATAGCTATCAAAGTACATATGCTACATTTATAATAGTACTATTCAAGACACTTTTTTTTTATAGCACATTATACATCTGGTAAAACTTTTCTTTCTTAGTTTTGTTACAAATCCATGACACTTTATTAAAAACTTTTTAGTATATATTGATGATTTTACCAACTCTTGAGAAACTTGAAATCAAAACTTGTATAACTAGTACTTGTATTAATACCAACGTGAACTGGCGTAATGATTTTTTTATTTGTTTACCCAATATAAAAGTAAGTTCTTGCTTATACATCTTTTCCATATTTATGCATCTTTATATATATCTAGTGTACTGTATCATACATACACATTTTGAGTGAGAGTGTATTGGATACCGACTATAGAGACCTGTAAATCGATGGTTTAACAATAAATTTCACTACTGTTTAATTTTGTGTACTGCATTACGTGAAAGATGCTTCTACAGAAGCAAATAAATATGAAACATTACATACTGTTTTTAAAACCAGATATATACTGTGCTCTTTTTTTCTTCACAAAGATAGTATATGATAACTTATACTGTCATTACGAGAATTGCTTTTTTTTATCACTTACACATTCCAATCATAATGTGAGAGTCTCATTGGATTCTTGTTTGTCGTATTTATTGTTGTAGTTTAGTATAAATACGTACATAAGATACGTACATATTTTAGAAATACTTATATGAACATGAATATATGGTGAGATTATAGAAATAAACTGTAAAAGAAAAATTTATACTACATTATAACATTCCAAAGAACAACAGCAATATTTTAGCACATTTTACTGATTTCTGTCAAAGCATTTTGGACTTTATGCAGTAAATACGGTACAAAACGAAATATTACAACGTACATGTACAGGTTCCTATAGTCGGTATTCAGTATTCTCTTAACGACACAATACTGTATTAAAAATATAAATTTTAGCAGTTGATTTGGAACAACGTTCTATGGGATTCGCACCCGACACTTTTAACCAGTATATGTATACTTAAAGAACTTCAGACACTTGAAGTAACTTCATGTTTTCGTGTGCAAGAATGTTACCTTCCAGACGTTACTTTACTTGTTTTTAACTTCCAAAAGCTTCAGGTATTGTTTNTTTCAAAACCTTAATAACTCTGCTTTTTATTTATTGTGAAAAGCACACTTTTCTATAGAAGTGTTTGTTTCTTTTTCCTTTTTTTATAGACTCTAAACTTTCAAAACACAGTAGTAGCGGATAAACTACTTGAATCGTTTTGTAAACTTGACTCTTTAAATAAACTGTATTTAGAATGTCCGAAATATTTAAGGAAAGAATTGTCAATTAAATCATTACAGGAGTTACAAAACTTTTCTTACAAAGAATACAGGCCTTTGTTTGCAGATAAGCGTTATATCTTTTTTGATACAATAAAAGTATGTCTTCCATATTTTCGTTTCCTTCATTTTAGTTACTCAAACATACATGCTTGCATTATACAATAGTAGTAACAAACATCATCCATTTTTTTTGCGCATTAGATAATAATATAACTTCTTTTGATTTAGNCTCTACTTGCTGAAAACAAAATTGAAGAAATAATCATTTACAGGAACGATCTGTTCCAGAACTATTTGTTGTCAAATAGTAGTCGTTATATAAGTAGATGTATTAATTTGAAGATATTACATATTAGGTAAACCGTAAGTCTAAAAACCAAAAACTAAAACTAGTTTACAGAATGATGCTTATATATGTTTTTAGACATTATTCACATGTTACAAGACCAGATATCAATATTATGTTGTCGACATTACCAGACTTAATAGAGTTAGATATAACTGGTTGTTCTGTAACTCCGGAAGATGTTAAAGACTTTGAATCACAAAGACCTAATGTTAAAATTTATTCATCTTTTAGTAAACCACATGAACGATATGCTAAAACAGTATAAGTAAGATAAGTATTTATACAAAGTCAGTTTGACATAGATTATAGAAGANACGAGGTAACAACGAAAATCGCTTACTATTTCGATAAAAAGTAGTACTTGATATTGCAAGTATTTGAGTAATTTTAACAAACCTGTAATTTTCGTGNAGAAAGTAAGTGTGCATGACGATCACAATTACGTAATTGTAGTAATTATAATTGCAATTATAATTATTACNAAACCTTGTATCAGCTTATTGTAATATACAAAGTTATAAACTTATAGTTTTAATATCTAAGAGAGAATAGAAACAAAATTACTTTATACAGATTTTAATAGAACACATAAAAAATTTTTACTTCTAGATATCTACGTATTAATTTTAAACAATTGATATTTGGTGTCATATCGACTATAAAAACGCAATCACAACAAATTTTATATTTTAGTTTAATATTTATTACTATGCGAGTTTGTAGACGCGTAGACTTATTTACTGACTAGTGTGAGAAATTATGATGAACTTAGAATAAACTTAAAACTTATACATATCAGCTTAAAAAAGTAACCATAAATTGTTTGCATTACAACAACTGTCTTGTAATTTGTAAACGTACCAATGAAAATAAAATCAAATATAAAACACACAACAGTGTTTTCTTGTTGTAAGCAAACTTTTGATCCTATCACAGTAAAAAGAAAGCATCGATCACAAAAAATTGCCAAGTCGAAAAGATAGGTAAAATAATACCGTCATTACAAAAATACTTACCTTTATACCTTTTCTGACTGTTATATTATAGGTTGTATATATCATATATGAACTGTAAATATAATTTTACAATTTTTACAGTATATGTACGTTTCAAATCTGTAGGTTGAATCATATATGATTAAGTAATGTTACATAATATATATTGTTTTTCGCGTTGGTTGTATTCTGTACATGCTGGTTTATAGGTTTCAAAACTAAACCATGATTACTTTTGACTGCGGTTTGATATTCACTGTCAGTAATCATCACACAATTCCGCAATGTGATCATCCATTTAAAGAATGCATTTTGATTATCGCGCTGCTGTGTGACGTCGCAACACGCGACAAGTGTATTCAAACTCTTACCAGGACTAATGGTGATCAGCAAAGTAATGGTGAACATGGCTGTCGTTTAGGCGAACAGTGAACTGCGAAAATTGAATGAAGCGTGCATATCACCGATTTACTGAAACGCCAGTACACAAAGAACGCCTTGTGTTGTTACGCCTCTTGCACTATGCAAAAAAATAACGATAACGAGAAAACAAACATCGGCTTTATAAGGTTCGTATTTATAACTATCGGTAAAAACAACGAAATTTACCATTCAAAAATACACATGTATCATTGCAAATCAAAAAACGGAATAAACAATGGCGATAAATATTTCGACGATTTCAAATTCTGTGTTTATTGCAAATTTCTATCCCTATTCTTTTGCATTGTGCAACAACTTTTCCATATAAGAATCAGACAAAACGCATTCTAAATTGTAGAACCGTTGTAGCAAGGAGTATTTTACGACACTTTCTCGAACGGAAATAATATTTACAAATTTTTGAATGGCGTATAAACTAGCTTTACAAATCCACTCAGCCATAAGTGCACTAAACCAAAAGTAACCACTTAATGAATCTAAATATCTCGTAAGCGGTGCTACCGAGATAATTAGTAATAATCTATATTTCTATAATCAAAGCGCCAAACTACATCTCTTGAAATTTAGAAAAGTTTTACTAAATTTAGTAATACGAACACTTAGCGTAGAACTTTTCGTGAGATTCGATTTAAGAACTGACACACTTGCAAAGTCAATATGACCTAACTAGTGTGTTTATTCAATTAGTATAAACAAAAATAATAAACCTAGCAGTTAAAATAGGACACTATAGTCTCGAGTAAGAAGTTTCGGTATGGATAACAGGTAACATTTAAAAAAAAAGTTTATGTTTCGGACTTGAATCAACGTGTTCAGTTCGTTTGACAAAGATATATATGAAAACGTATGTTACGCGTTCTGAAGTCGAGTATAATCTTCACGTTTTGGAACACGTGGTGGAACAGGTACATTACTGTTACATTAATTGTATTAAATGTAAGTTTATCACAAACACAATTATTAACAGTCTTGTGATGTAAATGTGCTTCTTGTACTACTTTCTAATTTGTAATTGATTTTCAGATAGGTGCAAAACTAAAAGTTTAAATAAATCCAGACTACATTTTAAATCTTCTACTGTTTTTGAAGGAGAATCTAAAAAAAAAAAAAAAAAAACCAGCAGTAATACAGAAATCGAAATAAAGAGTGATAGAAAACAAAAGCAACCAGAAGCAAACAAGAAATCTTCTTGAACTTTTGAGTGGAATTCTGCTTCATATAATAGAATGTGATAAAATTATTTTTATTTGTGTTATTGTTTTCCTTGATGTGATTAAGAAATATTCAAAACGATACAGTTAAGTATTGTTTACATAGATAGTCATAGTATACTGAGTTTACGTCGAGAAAATAGATGATAACTTGTCCGTTTTGCGCATATTTTATGCGAGCAGAAATCTTTTCCACTCCACAACAATTGGCTGTTAACAAGTGTTTTGTTATCTCTACTTTGACCAATTTTTTGTCTATATGCGTAGTAATAAGATTTACTTCTCAATGTTAGCTTCGATTACTAAATCATTGATGTTGTTGACAAGTTTTATTCTCCAGAATTACAAATGTTAAGCATAGGTTCTTTTATCGCACAACAGTGTTTGTATGATAGTGTGTCACACTACAGTCGTTTGAAATACTTATTACTCGATTCTCGTATATATTTTTCATTTCGTAAAATAAACCTTGTTGTGAGATTTTTGTCATAGATGTTGTCAGAGTTTATCGAAACTAATATTAGATAAATCGCTGTGGATTATGGATTATAATAAAAAATGTGTTTTTAGTAACTATAAATATACATAAAGTAGTTTACAAAGATTATTTCCTTTTAAAAAACACCATAGTATAGAAGAAAAGATTTTTATACAAAGCATTACAAAATTGGAGTTTAAGAAAAATGAGCATATTTACACTGTGTTATGTAAAGAAGTAAAATAATGTCTTTATTAATCTTGAGGTATATATAAAACACTTAAATATATCTCTAGCAAAACTACATCTACCAAAATAGATGAGTGGTTTCATAAGGTTGGTAAATGTCTGTGATATGGTGCCACATTTAATTATATGACGTCTGAAAATTTTTATTCCTCAAAAGTTTTCAAGATACATTTCAGTAAAATATGATGCGTTGTTCACAATCCGTATTCCTTTAAAGCGAGGAATATAGCAATTCGTAAACATGAAAAGAACGACAAAACATGAAAAAAAATGGTATACGAATTTAACTTCCAATTAAGTCCTCATTTATTCCATTTTTCAAGTTTGCGACGTTGTGCGACTTTTACATGTTCGTAAGTGGGAAATTCTGCCATTCTAACTATTTGGTGTCGTTTTCATTTACTTGTATGACAAGTACTAAATCGCTTGCTTCTAACAATTACAGAATGTGACTAACTCGTCAGTTCTGCTTGAAATTAAATTTAAAAAGGTACATTAAATCAAGGCACAACTGCTTTTTAGTTTATGTGTGTTACACGAATAAAAAAGAAGCTCGCTTTTACTTTGCAACTATAAATTGCGAGAATATAGCATTTTGTTCACTCGATTGATTCGTGGACATAAGTAAAAAACGCATGTATTGCTGCGTTCAAGAACGAGAACACATAAAATATGCCTANGACCATTTTCAGGCTACTCTACGCTTTTACTAATGTGACGCGTTTATTACCTTTATATTTTAGTATCTATAAATGTACAATTTAATTATCAAGAAAATTGTCATACTTGTGCATCAGAAGAATAACCACAAAGGTTCAAAAAAGTATAAAATTTAGATTCAAAAAAATAAGTAAACATTTTGATGTAGTTTATGTGAATCTTATCGTAACTGCGTGTAAAAAGTGTAAAGAAATGAAAGAAAACTGTTGTCTTTAAGAAATANTTGGGCGTATTAGTAAAATTTTTATAGTAACATTGCTACAATGCGTGTAACTTAATAGGTACTTTTGTGAAAATATTGCACAAAAATGGCATCATGATTGGCGACGATTTTGCAATGATTGCACTAAGATGATTCGCCATAACGCACCAATTATGTCGAAATCTAATTTTGTAAATAATATTTGTCAAAAATTGCNAAACAGTCGTTATGCATNTCNACAGTATATACCTCCAATAAGCAAANTGTGAAAATAGTGCAAAATATGACATCACNAGTGACGACNANTTCTTGCATTTCTTNATATGCAATCATATTTCTACATATTTTAAACATCACATAGGTAAATTTCTTTTCTCAATTAGTGGACAATTTCTTTGTGAAAGTAATTTTGCAAATATACTGCTAAGATGATTCGCTATATCGTTATTTTTTTGCCGCAATAGTATTTGGAAAGTAATTTTGCAAACAACTACAAATATTTCAGAAAAGATCAATGTTTTTGCATCTTTTTCCTAAAATATGTGTGTATAATTGCAAAGTACAATTTTAGTGCAAGATTTCATCACATACTTTTGTAAATAGTTTCTTATTAGGGAATAGACTTAATTAAAGAAACTAAAAAAACTTTTGCAAAGATATAAAGTGTCTTTTTATATAAAAGTAGACAAATGTTTAGTTTTTACAAATCTTAAAACTCTTAGGAGCATTGAAAAAATTTTAGATGCAATGGAAATAATAAAAAGAATAACTTTAAAAGCTATATAAAGTTTTATATAGTTTATAAATAATAAAAAGAATAACTTTAGAAGCTATAAAGTTAAGTTTCTATTCCTTTGAAAGACTTAAAGACTATTTTAAAATCATTTTTTTAAATTTTCGGGTTTTCTAAGATTATCTCTTAAAATCACTCTTGAAATACTTTTAAATTTTTTAGATCACTTTACATCAATGTCTTCCACACTTTAAATTACTTCAAAATTTATTAAGTAAACTCTTACACGTTAAATAACACTTTTAAAAAATTTAACTGTATTTAAAGTAATTTTTCCCAAGATTAGTTTGTCGTTAGTTTGTTTTTCTATAGGTTTTCTTTATTCGTATTTATTACATTTCAAACAATATTAAAAACAATGACATATGTTTTATTTCATTGTTCGCGACAAATACCCATTTTTTTAAATTCCGCGGTTATTAAAAAGCAAAAATACTTATTTTAATATTTGTACAATTTAATAATCCGTTTTGTAAACCAACCTAACAAGTATAATTTTATATTGTATTCTGTAGCTATTTCACAGTTTTTGTAACATAATAAAAGTAATTCTTAAGGTTTGACGAGAATATATACAAAAGCAAAAAAGTTTGCTTACTGTTATATATAGTTATAAATAGATCTCCAAACTGTGTGATATTACAAATATTGTACCTACATACGTCACACATCTAGTACAAGTGTCACAGCACATGTATGACTTATTCCGTCTATTTTTTTGTTCATCGTGAAAATATAAACCCACACAGCACACTATATCTTGCGTATATCCCAAAAAGATCGGGATTTTCAAGTGCAATTCCAAACATATCCCAATAAGTAATTTCCGGAATATTACAATAAGATATCGTGAGATATTTTATGTAATGCCAAGTGATAAAGCAGGATATCTTTTGAACATTATAAAATTTATTCCAACTATTTCAAATATATCTTATGGATATCTACTAGATATTTTAAACTGTCCAAATAATATTCGGTGGATATCTTTTACACATTTGTGGATATCTCTCGTACATCTGTACAATATATTTTATCTTGAGAATATCGTAAAATATTTCAAAGTGTAAATGCGATCTCAATATAAATTCATAGTCGTACAATATTTTAGGTAATACTCAAATTTTAAATAAATGTTTTCAATATTTTTCTACTTTCAAAATAAGCGTATATATAAAATTGTCTAACACTTATTCAAACATCTTAGAAAAAGAAATTACACCGTCTTTACATTTGGTTTCAAAATGTATTATAGCAACAAAAAACACTTTTTGTGTAAAACACTTTTACTATATAATTACTTATTATATAACTATTATTATATACTAAAGTGATACATATAAATGTGTATACATATTTTTATATATTACATCCCTCATTATTATATATTATATTTATTTCTATATATATTTTATATCTCTCATTTGGTATATATTTGTTAAGAATTGACTACAATAATCAGCATATGTTACCAAACCATTAGTTCACGTTATAATAATGTATTTTAATTTATAAATAATAATAACAATAACAACAACAACAACAACAACAATAATAATAATAACACTAAAAGAAATTTATTATCTCTTGTTGTAGGTACATTGCACTGTAATAGTTTTAATAAAATAATAACTTACATAAATAATAAATGAAATGTGTAGAATAGCTTGTGCTAATATGTAGATAAAAGTGTTATACTTCAGTAAGGATCCAGTGGTCTTGCGGGCTGAGTGCAAGGGGCTACAAATTTGAAGATTTCAAGTTCGCGAATCCTACTATCACCTCAAAATTTTTTTCGAGTCCCAGTATCTTTCATCGAGTTACTTAGGTGATCGGTAAGCTAAATCAGGTCTCCAAAGAGTAATTCGAGTGAAATCTCGAATTAATTTTTCTCTTAAGGCGATGTGTCGTATTTTTTTGTTATATATCTCCATAATATTGCTGTGATGCATTTCGGCGGACATTTAAATATTACTGACATTTAGATATTACATTAACAGTACGGTAATATTTCTATAATTGCAATAATATTAAGTGGTATGTGGGATTATATTGTACGATATTTCTAGAGTTCCTTTGGATACTCTTTGAACATTATCTATATTATCCGTAAGATATTACTAAAGCGGACATTAGTACAACTTATGGACATCTCTCAGATATCTGAGACCATTTTAGGATGTCTTATGGATATTGCGATATCCCATAATACTGTCTGTAGAAATCCCTACGATAAAGTGTGCTCTGTGGGAATATTTATAAGTACATGTAAATCGGTCATTAAGACCCAATAATTCGCTAGAAGTTTTGCGATAATATTTGTGTATATATAAATGTACACATATGTATACGTGTCCACGTGTAAATCTTACACGTGAGTTTTTTGAATTGAAATTTCACTCTTAACCTTCGTATGCTACTTTTGCATCTCATATATGAGAGATCCGTATAACTTTCTACTTACTTAAAAATATCTATCTTGTATAAACTTCAAATAGAGAAAAAAGTGCAGTAATTCTCCATTACATCAACAATACTGTCAGTAGGAAAAGTAGGAATCTATAGTTATAATTGGCAAACTCACCGTATGACGTAAGTAGTGTGTCAATCAAAGATAAACAAAGATAATAACACTGACAGGTAAAACAGCATAGGCAGAAATAAGAAGTTGTGGAGATGGCAGTTAAAATTCAAAAAGAAAGTTAATGAAACGGACTTACGGCATTGTGTTCAGCTCCTTAAAGCCAAATAAGATTAGACGTGTGTTACATCTCTCAACATTTTGGAAGTTTAAGTTTTTTACAGTCGCCGTTAGTAGTACTAAACGTAAGCATATCACAAACAAAATAATATTTGATTTTTTAAATAAACATTACTTTTATTTTCCTGTTTCTCAGTATTAATTGTTTTTCATATTAAAGTACAAAAAATAAAGAAAAATGAACCCGGACGAACCTTCGACTTCTTCGGAAAGCAAACCTAGAAAAAGAACTCACAGTAACATAGAACTAGAAGTAGAAAGTGAACAAACGAAACAGCAAGAACACGTGCCGATACAAGAGAAAAAGGCAAAGGAACGCCAAGCAACAAATATTCTTGACTGCCCAGATATACTTTTGTTTCGTATATTCCAACATGTAGACAAGGAAGATTTGAGAAATCTCAGTTTGTGAGTTTTGTTTAGTTACATGAAACAAGTGATAAATAAATATCCGAAACTATGCATAGCGACAGAAGTACGACTTTGCTCTTGTTGACAAACTGTATCTTTCAAAACAACAAACTTATTAGTACACATAATGTATGTGTAACGGTTCGTACCAATATACATAGTCGTTTGGGATATAATCACTCGTCTCTCGTTGCAAAAATTGAGTTATATTTTATATTTTTTAAG
>NW_018021257.1:0-4985 GCF_002006095.1 Pseudomyrmex gracilis | reverse complement strand
ATATATATATAATATATATATCTATATATTTCTTTTTGTGGAATTTAATTCTTATAGGTGTTGCACAAAATTTTCAAGAATAGCACTACATGAAGTTTTCTGGACTTACGACTATACCAATAAACCTATTCTTCCGTCTCAAATGGAACCGTATGAAAACTTTTTAGAACCATTAACACATACCTTGAAAATACGTGGAGATTTCAAACAAAAAACAGAAAATATCCTTGAACGTTCGTTTTTTTTTCAAGTAAAACAAATATGCCAGATACTTCACACATTAAAACTTAGGAACTATCTAATTAATTTAGATGAGGTATGGTTTACTTTTTATAAAAATATTTACACAGTATGTACACATAGAACAAACAACTCAATCGTATAAGTTATTAAAAGAATAAAATACGATAGTTTCTTTACTTAATTTTGTATGCGGTACAATTTTGGTCTCAAGTGGTAGCAAATTTCTACTGCTAGAATAAAATGCGTTAACCGTTTGAAACTCAATCGCTCACGATGTAATCGTATATTACGTATTATTTGTATATAAAATGTTTTGTGCAAAGGCTCAATTTCTTAAAAAAAGTAGTCAAACAAAATGTAAAATCCAATGTTTTTATACGATATTCTACCGCTGTCTTTAAACGTAGAACAATACATATAAAAAGTACTGTTACTTCCAGAAGTACAGTTTGTTACGTTGAACTACTTTTAGAATGATAATAATGATAATAATCGTATGATATATCATCAAATATGTCTGTGACAAATATAACACGATCAAAGTACATTTGACAATTTTGTAGTACTATTACGCGAGGCACACTTTACGTATAGCATTATTTATGTGGTTATAAATATAAATATAAATATGCGGTTATGCGGTTTATAAACTAGTTAAATTTTTGTGTTTACTTTTAGTATATACATATACATGTCACTTTAGTAAACTTGATTTTAGGTTACGCCAGAGATGTCAACAAATATTGTACGTCTTCTTTTCTCAAACTGTATAGCTTCTTCTAGTATTGGCCTGGTATTTAATACGACCTATTTTTTTCGTGGAATATGTAGATTTGTTCCCCATGTCCAAGTAAGTTATTATATTATAAATATATATATATATATATACTACATATTTTACGTATCTTTATATATCTATTGTATTGCATTATACACACACACATTGTTTATAACGACTCAATACTGTAGTAAAAATATACCTTTTAGTCTTTGTATTTCTTTAATGTTCTATGGAATATGTCATATTCGACATTTCTGTCAAGTATAAGTAACCTTACAGATCTTCTACACCTTTTCGTAAGATCATGTTTTCGTATACAAGAATTTAATTCAGACATAGATTTAGTCACTGTCACTTGTAAATGCCACAAACTAAAGGTAATGTTTATTTCAAAACATTAATATTACTGCACACTTTTGTTTTTTCTACAGCTGACAGCACACGTTTCTACAAACATTTTTTTCTGTTTTATTTTTTTATAGATTTTAAACTTTACAGACACACTAGTAGAACATAGAGTAGTTGAATGGTTTTGTCAAATTGAATCTTTAGAGGAAGTGTATCTACATTGTCCTAAATATTTTAGAAAAAAATGTCCATATAAATCATTATATTATTCGAAGAAATCATTAGCACAGTTACAAAACTTTTATTACAAAGAATACATTTCTTTACGTGCTTTTGATGAAAAGCTTTATAACTTTTTATGTAAAGTAGAAGTACGTTTTTCGTTTTTTTCGTTTTCTCTATTTTTGTCTCTCAAACATACACGCTTACGTATATCATACAATAGTATTAACAAAAGTTATTAATATTTCGTTGCGCACTGAATGATAATATAAGTTCTTTTGCTATAGTCTCTTCTTGACGCAAACAAATTTGAAGAAATACTCATGTACAGAAACAATCAGTTTCAAAACTATTTGCTGTCAAATATTAGTCGCTGTATAAGTAGATGTACTAATTTGAAGAAATTACATATTAGGTAAATTGTAAATCCAGGAAACAAAAAAAATGTTTTAAATACTAAACGTTTTATTTCTTTTCAGACATTATTCACATGTTACAAGAACGGATATCAATATCATATCGTCGACATTATCAAACTTGGTAGAGTTGGATATAACTGGTTGTTCTGTAACTCTGGAGGATGTTAAACATTTTAAGTCACAAAGACCAAATGTTAAAACTTATTCTTCATTTAGTACACGACATGAAATGTATGAGTAATTCTACCAAATTCAGTCAATATGTCATTTTAAAAGATTAAAAAAAAGCTAGAAACGAGAATTGTTTTATATCCCGATAGAAAATATTACTTGACATTGCAATTATTTGAAGAATTGTAACAGAACTGTAAATATCGTACCTAAAGAAAGTAATTGTGCAAGACGGTTACATTTACGGAATTGTAATACTTGTAATTGCAATTATAGTTATTACTACATCTTGTAACAGTTTACCTTATTTTAATATGAGAACTTATAAACTTATACTTTTAAGATGTAAGAGAAAATAGAAACAAAAGTATTTTATACAGATTTGTATAGAACTGATAAAAGAGAATTAAGTTTAGGTATGTACTTATGGATTTTAAATAGTTGATATTTTCGTGACATTATATCGACACTAGAAACGCAAGTAGAAAAAGTATGACTTTATAGTTAAGATTAGTTTTATATTCAGTACGCTGTGAGTTTGTGGACGCGCAGACTCGGTTATTGACTATTATGATAATCTGTGATGAACTGAAAATAAACTTAAAATGTATACATGCTATCCTAAAAGACTAAACTGAAATTGTTTATATTACAACAACATATTTGGAAATTGTAAACATCAGTATGAAAATAAAATCTAACATGAAAAACATAAAACAATGTTTTCTGTCTTATAAGCAAAAGTTTCTTTTAAGTACGCCAAAGAAAAAGAAGCGACCATAAAAGATGACAAGTCGTAATACTGTTGAAATCACAGAGGAAGTATTGGTAACTTAATAATTTTCTTGACTGGTATATTATAGTATGTACATGTTATATAAATATATTATTAAATATAGTTTATGGTATATTGTTTGAAAACTTTTAGTTGTAAAGCACATGTGATTAAGTGATTACACGATGTAGTGTACTTATTGGGGTTGGACGATCACAGATTTGATGCTTTATATAAGACCTTGCGACTTACCAGGACAAAGATCGTGATTTCTTTGGTTAGACTTTCTTGCCGTTATTCGGTAGCAAATATGTATCATTATTATTTTTTCACCAGGATGAAGACATGTAGTTATTTATCTTTAACGACAAATGCGATTGGATGCATTAGTGCGTCTTCTTTCAATGTGTAGTAAATTATTCCAGGTTTATTATTTTACTACATCCTGAACGAGAACGCACTCATTGCGCACTAGTGCATCCACTCGAATGCATTGCAAGTCTTCACATTATTATACATAGATCGCAAACTTAGGTAATGGCAGTAAGTGGACTGGCAGATTAAGATACGCCATCATTTTTAATACAGACGCGCCAACTTCATAAAACACTACATAACTTTCGCAGTTTAAAATAATTAAACATAATTTGTCAAATATACTTACGTACATATAGTCGAACATGTGTTCTGCAGCGTGCGTCGGTTTGATATTTCGATTATCACGCATACATCGAGAGCATCCGCGACGCAGCATTTTTCGCGCAGGGCATCTCGCTGGTACCTCAGCTACATGTACTTTTTCGAGCCGTCTGAATAGAATATCGAAACACTGCAAAAAAGATCGGAAATCTTTAAAAGTCAACATCTTATTCGTGATCGTTGAAAGAGATGTTGTTTCTGGATCGTATTCCGAATGCGTCGAGTAAGAAATAAAGATTAAAAAACAAAAACGGTGTTATCAAATTTTGATGTGTATTTATTTCTCTTGAATCACTTTAAACACGCGCATCGAATCCTCGTACAAGCGATTGATAAGAAAATCGTAAACTGCTTCTTGAAGGTAAATCTTTAATATCCGTAAATCACGTCTGCAGGCGATCGGACTATCTCTTCGCAAAAACAGAGTCAATGACATGATTGACACCTTTGTCTTCTAATATCTTTTGCCATTTAACCTTTGGAATTCGAGATGTGAGCAAATATCCCGCAGCAATTTCAAAGTTGGATGATGACGAAGAATTTTTATTGCGTCGCAGAGTTTGCGGCAATGTTTTCATACATTGGTGCTTCTTCAAGTTTCTCTTTTGGCACTATAATTGCAGCTAAAAGAATGCATCTTGGTGTATAGTTTCTTGTAGATTTTCGATAAGCAGATAAAAAAACAATTATGTAAAAAATATATTTCTTCAACTATATTCTTTAAATAAGAAGTCATTTATTGCTATTTGAAAAGATTTACAAAATCATTTGTAATATCTTCTAAGTGAATTATTTATATGCAAGATTACTTGATCATCTGCATTTTAAAACTACGAAACAAATTAATTTTCATAACAGACAGATGTAAAATCAAGTAAATTTATTGTTTGCACTATGCTTTTTGTTATGTTTAGATAAGTAAACATTAAGTAACATGGGAAAAAACAATACATATACGTATAATTTGAAAAGAGAAAGGGGTAGAAAATCAGTACAAAACCTACAAATAAAAAGTCAGTACACGATAATGTTGTTCGTAACATTCAATATATATTTATTGTCTCAAGATATTGTGTGTAGTGAAATTTACAATATAATATGAGTAAAAGAAAAATCAATCGCGTCTAGAGACATATAAATCGTTAACTAGTTTTCTTTTTGTTTTTTTTGTTTTTGAATAGATGTTGTAGTAATCGATACATCGATACATCGATATCGACTACTATCGAATGTCATTAGCAACCGATACACAATCATTCATTTATTAACAACAAATATTCTCTTGTTCAGTTGTGTATCAGGCATTCCAAGTTCATTCATGTAATCA
>NW_018021256.1:67388-72440 GCF_002006095.1 Pseudomyrmex gracilis | reverse complement strand
CAACGACGGGTTGAAACGTTTGCAACATTTAAATAAATTTAAGAACATACACCAAAATCCTGTATATTGGCTCTTATTCGCCTTTTGACTAACCTTATTTCAAAATTGTATTAATGTGCGATTACATAGAAATGTTCTTACAATAAAACTTTGTACAAATGTATAGATAACTACATGAATGTAGAAATTTTCAGTAGGGACCTAAAACCGATTTTAAAGAGTGAAACACTTATCATGTGTAACACGGTTTTGCGTTTTTCTCGATGTATCTCGAAAATTATTGAAGTTATCAAAAAATGTTTTATACAAAAGTTTTATGGTAAAAACATCTCTATTTACCTACATTAATAAAATTTTTATAAAAAATTTGTTGTATACATTTGTTAAACAATTTTTTTACAACTTGGTTTTTAAAAATTTTATTAATATAAATAGATAAAAAATGTTTTTCTATAAAAGTTTTGTATAAATTATTTTTTAATATCTCTAATTGTTTTCGAGATAAATTAAGTAAAGTGAAAAGCCGCTCTACATATGAGGGATGATTTCACACCCTCAAACCGTTTTTTGGCACGAACAAAAAATAGTTTTGTGTTACGGATGAACTACTTTACATGCACACAAAGTTTCTGACTTTTCTGAATCTCCGGGTTGCCTAACCTCCCTTGTTAGTAGGGAGGGACCCGGGAACTCCTGTTTGAGGATGCGCTCAGGACTCTCCCTTGAGGTGATACTTCCCAAAGGAAAAAGAGGAACTACCGCTTTTCCTTCCCTTTATTGGTGTTTCACTCCTCGGCGACACCGCGGGACACACACCGCAGTGTCGCTCCACTTGGGACCGTGTGCAGGACGGGTTAAGACCCCTATTCTGACCCGTCACGGTCGCCGCGGTAGTTCAACCACCTCTATAGACGGTACCATCCCCGGGACTACCGCACTGCTCCCTCTTGTTTCCGAAATCCCGCTGGGGCGATGGGCTAACGGCAAGAGCCGGCTCTCACCAACGCTCACCGCTTCAGTCCCCCTCTCTCTTCCCCATACCTCTTGCGAATTGTTCGCAGGGAGAGGAGGAGGGAGGGTATTACTGTTATTTTTGCAGTTGCAGGAGGGACTAAGACTCCGAGAACGGGCGCGGAGAGCGGGCGCCACCCGGCAACTTGCTCGCACACGCCCCCAAGACCCTCAGCGAGAGATTGCTTTCTCCCTTTCCCTCTCGGCGGCCTCCTCTTTTGCTCCATCACCGTGCTCCATTTGTCTTCCTCCCTGGAGGCCAACGCCTTTAGAAGGCCTTCCAAGCAGTGTTCACAGTTTTGGCTTTCTTACAGCATGCTAAAGCAGTGAAGAGGATGCGCATAACAGTAGCGAATTCTAATTGTATAAACTCGCTGCTGTTGTGCGCATCCCTTCCACCGCTTTAGCATGCTGTAAGGAAGCCAAAACTGTGAACACTGCTTCCAAGGAAAAGTCTTTTCCTATTTTGGCAACCAGCTCTCGGCGGTCATCTGCCCACCGTGAACATTCCTTTACGGTGTGCTCCACCGAGTCACTGGCTGCCCCACATTCATGACACTGTGCTGTTGGCTCTTTGCCAATGCGACTCAGGTACTCACCGAAGCAACCGTGCCCGGTGAGCACCTGAGTCACCCTGTAGATGAGATGTCCGACCCCTTTCTGCAACCACACCTCCAGATGGGGTCGGACAATTGTGACATTTTCCTGGACTGCCGCGTGCGGCTCGTCCAGGTGCCGCTCCCAATCTAGGAGCAGCTGCCGTCGGGCCTGGCACTTCGAGTCGGCGAGGGCCTTCTGCAGGGTGTTCTCTGCGAGACCCTCCTGCAGCAATTTGACTCGGTGGGAATATCTCGCCGAGTACATGCTCGCAAGGAGGGCCAAAGGAAGTACCCCCGCCAACACTCCCGCCGTCTCCGTGGTCACCGTGCGGAAGCCGCTGATCACGCGGAGGACTATCACCTTCTGGGCAGAGCGGAGCAAGCCAAATTTGCTCCGCGGCGACTCTCGCCCAGAGCGGTGACTCGTAGAGGGTCACTGCGTGGACCACGTTAACGAAAAGACGGCGAGAACTTAACCCTAAACTTTTTTTACACAGGGGAAATGCGTTTACGCACACCCTGACCCAGACCAAGAGTGTGAGTCAGGGTAGTGTGAAACTTGCTCTCAAAGAGGGAATACCCACTAAAACTCCTGCGGTGTCTATCTTTCGTCCTTTTAAGACTGCCCCGGCTCCTCGTTGCCGAACAAATTCAGGACAGCCCGGTAGACAAGGGCTTGCGCCCCAGTCCCTAGTGGGGGAAATTAAAACTTCCCCCCCTGCGACAAAGCGAGGGGACATGACCCCGCTCCGCCGCCGCTGGACTGTGTGCAATGAAGGAGGAGGCTGTAACCACCTCCTCCGTGCAGTCTTAGATCAAACACCCTAAGGTAGACCTAACCCCTTCAGTTGAACATAGCCGCAGCTATGGTCCTCTCTCCACAACCCTACCTTCAGACTTCACCTTAGCTTTAACCTTTATTTTGGCCTTGGCTTTCGGCCCCCCTTCGGGACCTTTCCCGCGACACCGAAGTGTCGCGGCCCTTACTCCGGCCAGTTGAGCCAGCGCGTCCTGTCTTCCTGAACGGGGAGGGTCAGGGCCGCGAGCCTGGCATCGATTAGCGCAAAAATGCGCTCAAGCAGAGCGTCATCTGACGCCCGCCCCTGTGCCGGGAAGAGAGGAAGAGGTGGTGGCGGCATGCGGACCTTCGCGGTCAGTTCCACCACTTCGTCCTGTAACCTCTTAATCTCCCTTCGGAGGTCCTCATTTATTTTATAAACCTGCGGGAGAACGGGGGCAGTCCTCGCCCCCGGTTCGTCCCGCAGTAGAGGGCATCTGCCACTCTACGGCCGTCGCGCCTTGCCTCTCGAAAGGCTTTGACATCAGTGCTCTTCAACCTCTTCGCTCGACCCGCAACCTTGTCGCAAACGTTGATAGCATTAGAAAGCAAAACTACAAGGTCTATCGTGGCGCGGGTCTCGTACTCGACCTCGACTCATGCCCCCCACCGTGAGGCACGAACGTCGAAGGCGCTTTACCGACTCCGCGTCGGATGTGCGCCCCGAGGCCTCCGACTCCGAGCGGCGTTTCACCGCCACTGCATACGCGCGTTGCCTCTCTTCATCAAAAAGACGTTCCTTCGCCTTCAGTTTCGCCCGCCGGAGCTCATCTATGGCCTCACCCAGGCCGACAAACATGCTGTGGGTCGGTGGGCGCCCACGGCGCTCCGGCTGCGCCATCTTTTCTGCGACATGAGCCGCAATCGCTTCGTTGGTGGGCAGAGGACGAGATGAAGGCTCGTCACCGGATGAGCCCATCTCCACATCCAATGGCCCCGGCAAGGAGGCCTCCAACAACTCCGTAGAGATCGTTGAGTCCATGGAGAGGACCAACTTTCTCGAATCCACGCGCTGCAAAACAACGCGTGGGTTTGTCCGCCCTCTTGGGCAAACACACGGACGATCAGAGTCCGTCTTCGCAGGCACAGAGTAGGTAGAGGGGCCTGCGGTGCATCCCTCCACCCGCCCGTCGTCGGATGACCCGGGACACTAGTCCTCCCGCGCCGGGACCTGGCCGTCCGGTCGACCTGGTCCGGTAAGACTATTCTGTTCTTTTTGCTCATATTCATGGGTTGAAAAGAAGCGGTTTTATATCGGTCTTGAACCTGACCTAGGTCGGTTGCCGTAACTTGGCTAACGACTTCGACCTGCCCGAGTTTGAGATCGGGATTTTTTTTCCCCTAGGCACACTCTTAGTCTGGCCGCTCACTGAGGACCTGTCCGGCAAAGGAAACCCTGCCAGGAACCGAAATTCCCGCCGGCATAGCCCCTCA
This sequence comes from Pseudomyrmex gracilis, assembly GCF_002006095.1. Taxonomy (NCBI): domain Eukaryota; kingdom Metazoa; phylum Arthropoda; class Insecta; order Hymenoptera; family Formicidae; genus Pseudomyrmex; species Pseudomyrmex gracilis. The sequence goes on along the minus strand of NW_018021256.1, from coordinate 68,558 downwards.
AATCATCACGGCACNCAAGCTCGGGAACCACGACAAGGTGGTGTGCCACTCCCGAGACCTAACCCTAACTTAACCTTGCGACCGGAAACTTTAGGGAGCGGAGTTGAGGTCGTCCGCCTCCTAAATGAGTCAGTAGACTCTGAGACGGATCGGCTGTTTGATGCGGCCGTCTCCACAGCAGCGGCACGACTCCACGAGTTCGAACGACGTCTGGCGGAAAGGGGAGAACTGCGACGTCGGCGCTCGCCTGGGAAGGAGACGGGTGCTAGAAAGCGCAGGTCAGCATCGACGGGATAAACAGTAGAAACAGGAGGCAAAAGTGTTCAGGAGGACAATCAGTTTATCAAATAATTTAAGATTGTTTCGAGATTCGCAGCAGGGTGCATAAGGCCTTGTTCTGCATTATGCATTGACAATTTTCTCTGTTTTTATTTTTGTTTCCATTTTTTTTGTGTTGTCATAAAACCCAATCAGGGAGAGTTCATTTTAGGATGACCCAAGTTGAGTGGGTCACCCGTTCAAAGTGACATTTAAGTAAAATGTGGTAAGTTTAAGTAAAGGACCACAATTGTTGTTCAGATCTACTGGGATAAACTCAGTAGGTTCGTTAGTGTAAGAAAACGTAAGAATTTGCAACAATTGGGGTAACCAAAGTTGGCACCTACCGAGTGTGAAGTTGCGGCAAAGTTGTGAATTGTGGCTAAAACTTTGCGTGCGAGTTGTAAACCGTTGTGGGAACCTTCAGTCCTAATTTCGGTGACAATTGATAGGTTTCAATTTCGTGATATAAGATGGAAATGTTGTGTGTCTACATAGTAAAGAAAACAAATTGTTGACAAAAACACTTGAGAAGTGTTTGGAAAGTCTCTCCGACTGGAAAGTAGGCACAATTCACAACAATCAGAGTAGTTTAGTGTCATACTTGGGTTACCTCCGGTTTCCGTTTGAGAGGCAAATTGTGACTGGTATTTTGTGTGCGGATTCCTGGGTGGACCAACATCACGTTCTGCAATTTTGACAAACAATTAGGAAGTTTTGGTTCATGAGTGCATACTTACCGTAGGTCATGGTTTGAACCGGGTGATACTCTATTGACCACAGTACGATTCGACACCGCTCGATTCGACACAGATTTATTCGACACCAAATTATTCGACACCGTACGATTCG
>NW_018021256.1:65543-66853 GCF_002006095.1 Pseudomyrmex gracilis | reverse complement strand
TCGTACGGTGTCGAATAATTTGGTGTCGAATAAATCTGTGTCGAATCGAGCGGTGTCGAATCGTACTGTGGTCAAACGGAACACGCCCGTTTGAACACCTCAGGGATCCGTATCTAGAATAAACCCTCAATTGTTGGCAATATTCTCAGGACACGTTAGTAGTACAAGTTTAGGATGATCCCCAAAGTTTTATCGACATTGAGGAATTTTGAGTTTGTACCTGGTTTGGAGATCATCCTGCCTGGAAAAATAGAGAGCGTGAATTGTTGGGGAAACTATCTGGAATAGTCTTTGTAAAACAAATAGGGACACGTGCGATCAAACTTTCTAACAATTCGGCCAAAATTTGTTTATACCTGAAAATTTCGTTAGTTGGGAAAAAATCGGGAAAAGTAAATGAGTAACTACCTGGTGATCCCTTGTGGCATCCGGAACATCCCTGAAACAGAAAAAGTCACATTTAGGCAATTTTGGAAGAACTTATAAAAATTTGAATTAATCTGGCTAATGGTGTATAAAATTTGTAGGGAATGTTTATTTAGTCATAAATAAACAACCCGCGTTAAAATCTTCAACAATTCGGCAATTTCAAAATCGTATCACATAAGATGTTAAAATAATGAATTGTTAGTAAAATGTTGAGGGAAAGTTTCGGAAAGCCTGGGAAATCGTCTCCAGGAGTCCCATCCACATTTCACAAGGATTACGCCAAATATGTTGGGCGTATGCGTCGGAGTGGGGAAAGCGTTGTGGCGAGACTAGGCGCTCCTCCCAGTCAGTCGATCTCAAATGCTCGTACCGAGCACATCTTACAGTGTTTGCGTGCGCGTTATAACAACGAGTATCCGCTCATTTATTGTGGTTTTTACAAGTGCCTGCAGCTCAGCTGTAAATAAATTGGCAGTCTGAATATGAACAAAGAACATAGTAGTGTTTGTTTTATTGACTTGGTGTAGCAAGACCTGTTTCCTACGTGCCCAACGGCCGTCGGATTGTTACAAGCGGCGTGCCGACAAAGGGCTTTGAGAGGGCAACACAATGAGTTTTGTGTTTGCTTCGGGCCGTGATTTGATCCTTCCTGCTTGGCGGGATTATTAATTAATAAATGTGTGCGAATGAGAAACGCTCGTTCGGACTGGGCGTGTTCCGTTTGACCACAGTACGATTCGACACCAATCGATTCGACACCAAATTATTGGACACAAAATTATTGAACACAGATTTATTCGACACCAAATTATTCGACACCGTACGATTCGACACGAAATTATTCGACACCGTACGATTCGACACGAAATTATTCGACACCG
>NW_018021256.1:60114-65108 GCF_002006095.1 Pseudomyrmex gracilis | reverse complement strand
CGTACGGTGTCGAATAATTTGGTGTCGAATAAATCTGTGTCGAATCGAGCGGTGTCGAATTGTACTGTGGTCAATAGAGTATCACCCGTTCGGACTCTGTAGATGTATGCGATTAGCAGTGGACCTTCCCTGCGTATAGCCGAGTGTCAGCTTATGCAATATCTCAAAGACGAAAGACTATCTCTGAATATTGGTTTCGCCTCTCGTTTTTGTGACATTGTGACACGGCGTAAGCCGACACTCGGCTATACGTAAGGAAGGTCTACAGCTAATCGCATACATCTATACAGAGTTCAAACGAGCGTTTTTCACGCTTTCATTCGCACACATTTATGGATTAATTAGTCGATAACTATTGCAAATTTTGCAAAATGGTACATCATTTTTTGGTTGACTTTGACATAATTCACTCTCTCACTTTGGCTTTGTTTGAACAAAAGTGACTTTTGTTGAGTGGCGAGTGAGAGGCGACACGCGGTGTCGCCTATAACGTTTTTATGAGATAATTTATATGTAAGATCATTTTATTATACTATGTAAGTCACTCAACACATTCGCAAAAATCGCTTCGTTCTGCTACCTCACCCGGTCGAAAAAGTCGTCGTCCGTTAAGAGTTAAAGCTGCAAAGTAGCTCGTCGGGAACAGGGTTCGGTTAAGGTAAAGAACTCAGAGTAGACTCAATTTATGATTTAAGCAAAAATAATACTTTGCGTTTATTAAAAAAAAGAAAAGAAGAAATATTTACAAAGAAAGTTTACAGATGAAATCGTGAAAAGTGAGTTTTAGTAAAGTGAGTTCTTGAAAAATGAGTTTTCAATACTGTTCTTAAATTCAACTGAAAGAAAAGTGATTTTGGTAGAGAAAAATATCTTTTTCGCTGACATGACAGTGATGCCGGCGTACGATTGGCTTTTCCTGCTAGGCGTAGCGCGGCGCCTTTGTTTATTCGGAAAAGAATATTGTTCCCCAAGAAGGGTTTGACACGGAGGCCGATTTCCCCGGCGAGAGATCCCCGGAGGAATGCCGGTTTGCCCGGCAGAGTATGCAAGATTCCCCTGGAGCGGAGCGGAACGGATGCCGGTTTACCCGGCGGAGAATACAAGATTCCCCGGAGCGGAGCGGAACGGATGCCGGTTTACCCGGCGGAGAATACAAGATTCCCCGGAGCGGAGTGGAACAAATGCCGGTTTACCCGGCGGAGAATACAAGATTCTCCGGAGCGGAGTGGAACGGATTCCAGTTTTCCCGGAGAGGAACGAATCCTAAGTTGCTGTCGGTTTGCTCAACCGAGGAGCTTCCCCTGGTGCTTTTCGCTAGATTCGGAGATCGGACTGATCTGCCACGCTGATTTTGGACCCGGCTTTTATCCCGCAATTTCCCGAGGAGCGGGGACGTGAAATTGGGAGAAACAAACAATTTATCTGTCGCGCTTGTCGCTTCGTGGCGTGGCGGGGCGCGCGGTGCGGGCGCGGTATCAGCTGGCGCTTGTTGGCGCGGGAAACGCACGGTAAGGGCGGCGCGCAGGCCGCTTGTTGACGCAGGGAATGCGCGGCGCTATACGTCAACCGTCCGTACAGCGTGTATTTGATACACGCTGCAATTTATTGAATTTTATTAGGTGCTATGCGTCGTTTTTGGGGCGGGACGGATGGTTGTCCCCGGCCGTAACGATAGCATCGTTACAAATTAATTAAATAAATCATATATGTACATATTTGCTACACGTGATCTTGCCGTTTCTCGAGACTTGAGCGCCAAAACAACAAGAAAAACATCGCTTGAATAACAAAATACATGCATATTTTACACACACACATTACGTAGCAAATTTTACTATTTAATAATTTTTATTCTAGTTTTCCTTTTTTCACATAATTGTCGCAAACATTATGCTCGCGGCTAAACAAAACTACGATTTTAATATAAAATTGCAGAACCGAGAAATAAATACTATTATTACTTATACAATATGACGAATTTTGAAATGTGTAGAGAATCGAATAAATCACGACCTGAGTCCTGCTACGCGTGAACTTGTTTTCCCGACTGACATCTCGGTCACGTTCAAGTGCAGTATTTTTTACGTTTTTTTACGTTTTTTACGTTGCTTATTAAACTTTACCGTTATATCGTTTATTCACAATTATTATCACAAAACTCCGATTGCGCCAAAATTTGTCCAACACAAGCGTATACCTGTCAAAATGATGTTTGCAATTACTCTCGTTGCGCTCTCTCTCTCTCTCTCTCTCTCAATCTCAATCTCTCTCTCTCTCTCTCTATTCGGCTGTGAGTATATACTGACATGTCATTTTGTGCTCTGTTTTTCGATCTCATTTCTGCTGCTCTCTGCTCTTTTCGGAACCTGATTTTTTCAGATCTGTGATCAAAGCTTTTTGCTTGTATATTTGATCATATTCTCAACACTTTCTGGAGTCTCCTGTACACTCTCGTTGCGGTTTTCATCCTTGAATTTTTCACTTAAATCTCTAAGATCAACGGATCGATTCGACAGTCATCATATCATCCTACTCCTGCGCGGGAGCTTTAGAGGTGGGCTATCCAATCACGGCCGCAAAGATGTCGGAACGAGGTTCCCCCTCTTTTTTCCCTGCCCCATATGACGGTTCTCGAGCCTCGGATTCAAACTGCGGTGACAAACGCAACGTCCTCACTAGACAGCGGTCTTCTACGTCTCTGCCTTCGAACAGTTCCGGCGGTGCGTCTACCGGTATTATTTGGAATGCGTCTAAGGTTTATGCATTTAAACGTTCTATAGCTGAACACTCCGATACTGTCTCGAAACTTCTTGCAAGTAAAGACACCTTAGAAAGGAAAGCATATATTGAGTCTGCCCTTAGAGTCTGTCGCGAGGCTTTTGCTGAACTCTCGGCAGTTTACTTAGTTTTATTAGAAAAACAAAATAGCGCTTTTTCCGTCTCAGTCGCATCTGTGAACGAGATGATTTCTGATGCTATTTCTAAGGTGCGCTCTGACACTTTGCTACATCGATCTGCCGGTCTCATGTCAGAGGAGGGCTCAGCTACGGCTTTTTCTTATGCTTGTGCTGTAAAATCCACTAACCCTACTGTTTGTGTTGCTCGTGGACCGAGTGTAACTGTTAAAAAGTCTACGAATATCCTTGTTGTTCCTGACAAGGACCTTGGCCGCAAATACACTTCATCTCATGAGACAAAAGAGACTTTCAAAAAGATTATTAAACCGGCGAACTTCAATCTAAAAGTAAACAAAATTACTTCCGCGCGGAACAATGGCGTTCTGATCGAAGCTGCGGCTGTTGATTTGTCGAAAATCAAAGACTCTACTGAACTTGTGAACGCAGGACTTAAGGTTGAGCAGGTTTCTAAATCCGATCCTAGAATTATTGTTCATAGAATACCCGTTGGACTAACAAGGGATGATATCAGATCTGAGTTCATTGACTTGAACCTGAACTCGCAAGACTCTTCGGAAATAAAAGTTGTGTACATATTTCCTCCTAAAGCAAAACGCTCTTCAACTAGTTATATCATCGAAGTGCCTCCTCACATACGAGCTTTATTGCGACAGGAGCAACAAATCTACATTAATTTTTCATCGTGTGCTTTCAAGAACTACGTGAGAGTGCTAGTGTTACAACTGTTTTGCTTTCGGTCATCTTGCCAAAAACTGCAAGAGCACTTCCCTATGTGGTCATTGTGCGAGCAATCATGAAATGAAGAACTGTCCTGTGAAAGACAATACCTCTATCTGCGGAAACTGCAGAAGATGGTTGCGTAATGAATCTACACACACTCTGCGCTCAATGGCAGGAACTGTCCTATATTGAAGAAGAGACTGCAAGAGAAGATAAAAAATATCAATTACGATTCTCACTAGTCAGTTAGAATGTCAATCGTGACTAAAACACTCTCCAGCAAGATTCTGAAGGTCTGCCATGTCAACTGCCAGTCTTTGATGGCTCACTTTGATGAATTTAGAACATATTTTATCGACTCAGATTATGACATAATATGCTTATCCAAAACTTGGCTTAAACCTGTAATCTCTGATCAACTTGTCTCTTTACCTGGATACCATCTCTTCAGACATGACAGAATCGGTAAAATCGGAGGAGGCGTTGCTATCTATCTATTGTCCTCCTGTCGGGCGACAATCCTGAGGAAGTCTGAGGATGTCTACTCTAGGACACCTGAATACTTTGTTTTCTAGTTACGGGGCACTCCGTCACTAGAAAACCGTTGTAATCATTTTTATGTCACAATTAATATATAGAGGTATATATCTATAGTCTAGTGTCATTTTCCTCCCGCTTAAGCCCGCATCGCAACACCGAAAGTACTGCACTATGTGCACTCGCCGCGAATCATGTAAGCGCGCCCTACGCCGAGACAACGAACAGCACCGCGCCGGCGCAGAACCCCACTCACGCAACTGCGCGCACCGCACGCCGCGCCCCGGACCGAGCTTGGGCCACCGCCGCGTATATAAGGCGGGCAAAACCGGCTCCGAGCACCATTCCTTTCCTATCCCGCTCTCCGAGGTATTGACTCGGAAGCACTCCTAGGTCTCCGAAGTGTTGACTCGGAACCGACAACCTCTTCGAGGTGCTGACTCGGAAAACACCCGCTCCGATCTCCGAGGTGTTGACTCGGAATCACCGTTTCTTCTTCCCAAGGTGTTGACTCGGGAAGACACCCGTGCCCCGAACCGTATGCTCGAGGAGCTGACTCGAGCCACCGACGTCTCCCCCGAGGTGTTGACTCGGGTAGCTGATCCAGCCTCTCCGAGGTGTTGACTCGGAAGGTTCCCGTACCGACCGTACCCGGGGCATTGGCCCAGGTACACCGACCGTCCCCACGGTCGTTCCCACGGCCCAGCGATAGCCGTTTTCACGGCTCCTCGGAACAGCCGTTCTCACGGCTTATCCGGACATCTCTCGGGGCGTGTTCCGTTTGACCACAGTACGATTCGACACCGATCGATTCGACAC
>NW_018021256.1:56797-59545 GCF_002006095.1 Pseudomyrmex gracilis | reverse complement strand
GTACGGTGTCGAATAATTTGGTGTCGAATAAATCTGTGTCGAATCGAGCGGTGTCGAATCGTACTGTGGTCAATAGAGTATCACCCCATCTCTCGCTACTCGGTAGCAGACCCGGCCCGCCGACCGCGTGCACGTAGTGCCGCAACCCTATGCATCCGCGCACCACGTCACCGACGCCGTCACGCGTAATCGCGCTCCCGTAGCCGGAAAACCCTTTGTTGTATATATTCGCGGCCTTTCCTGCTTAGTATGTAAGATTCCGTTCCGTCACCGCGTCGGCCGAGACCGACACACGATAGCTCGCGCGCGCCAATCACAAGCCGCAAACCGCCAGACTGTAAGGGCTTTGTGCCCCGCGTCGTTTCGACATTGTATATAGTCAAAAGCATTTCAAGAATATAGAATCATTGTATTACAGCAGTAAACGAACGTGTCGCAATCTCTTCCTTCCCCTCACCCGAATCCTGGTCTGGCCGAGCTGTCCGGCTGGCGGAAGGCCGGGCAAGCCGCGCGTTCCACGGCGGCTCCGTTACAACTTAATTGCTGAAATATCGATCACTGCTCATTCCAAGCTTCTACTAGCTGTAATCTATAGGCCTCCACATTGTGGATATCTGGCTAACTTTTTTGACATTTTTTTAGACTTGATGGTGCTCTATAATCACTGCATCATTTTCGGAGACTTTAATGCTGATATGCACTCGAACACCTTTGACTCGGATCAGATTCGCTCCTACATAGGAGAGTATAACTTATATCTAATACCGTACGATTCCACTCATCATACTCCAACTTTCTCGACGTTTCTTGATTTATGTTTTATTGATGATGCGGACAAACTCGTATTGTTTAGTCAATCCGATGTATGTTTTTTGTCTTCGCATGACCTAATTAACATCGAGTATAATATCATTGTTGAGCGCACACAAAGAAGAACGATCACTATTAGAGATTTAAGTTCTTTTGATTCTAATAATTACTTGCGAGATTTAGGAAACTGTGACTGGAGCACTTACAGAATAACAACGACATTGATTTAAAAATTGAACTGTCTAATAAGTATTTGTTGTCCTGCTTTACCAAGAATGCGCCATGGAAAACGATTCATCCTAGACACTTGCCTGCTCCTTGGCTAACTGCTGATATCAAGACTCAAATGGTGGAAAGGAACAAGGCTTGTAGGAAGTGGAGAAGGCACAGGTGTGAAGCAAACTATGCTGCGTACCAGATTTTAAGAAATCAAGTGCAGAGTACTGTTCGTAAAGCAAAGGAGGAACACTACCACTCTATTTTTTTGAAACTCAAGGCTCCTAACACAATCTGGAAGGAACTTCGTAAACTTGGTCTTGTCGGGGCCAGGACGTCTGAGCTTGTGCTCCCTTGTACTGTCGGCGAGCTCAATGGATACTTCTCCATGCGTGGATCCACGACCGCTGTTGAGGATACAACTGAGCCAATTTTCCTCGGCAAACCTGTCTTTGACAGTTCAAAATTTTACTTGAGCAACGTGGATGTTCTTGACGTCATTAACGCTCTTGCTAAAAATAATTCTGACGCCGTTGGTAAAGATGGTTTGTCCTTGAGATCGATCACTTTAGCGCTACCTTGTGTTCTTCCAATTTTAACACATATTTTCAACTTTAGCCTGAGCCATGGCTCCTTCCCCTCTATTTGGAAGTCAGCGATCATCTGTCTTATTCCGAAGGTCAAACATCCTCACAAGTTGCAACATTTCCGACCAATCTCAATTCTATGTGCCATTTCTAAAGCACTTGAGAGCATTGTTGAAAAGCAGATGGTGGCTTATCTTGAGGGGACCGACAACTTGAACCAATTTCAAAATGTCTACAGAAAGGGCTTCTCCACACAAACGGCTTTGATCCAGGTTATGGATGACATCCGACTTGCGGCTGATCGTAGAGAAGACACAATATCAGTCTTCTTTGATTTTTCTAAAGCAATCGACAAAGTGAATCACCGTATACTTATTAGTAAGCTGCGAAATAAGAATTTCTCCTGCTCGATTCTAAGATGGCTCTTTTATCTTGATTCGCGAACGCAATCCGTTCGTGATCCCTCTACTTTCTCGGTTTCTGAAGAATTACTCGTGACTGTTGGTGTTCCTCAGGGATCAGTACTTGGACCCCTGTTTGTTCTGTTTGTGTCAGACTTCAGCAACACATTAAAATATTGTAAATACAGTTACTATGCCCACGACCTTATATACTTGCACTGCCTTCCTTCTTCTCTGAACAACGCCATTAAGAATATTAATGAAGATATTTCTAGTATAGGAAACTGGGTCTCTACCAACCAACTTTCTCTAAACGCTAAAAAGACCTCTGCGATGATTCTAGGTTCTTCTAGATATGTAAATTCTATTGACTTTGTTAATTTGTCTAGCTTGATAGTTGACAACAACTCTGTTCCTTTCAAGGACTCCGTTGAATACTAGGGAGTTACCATTTCTAAAAATTGTCATAGGAGAAACATGTCGCTAAAACTATCTCAAGGGTTAACACATCTCTCTATAGTCTCAAAATCAACAGACAGCTCTTACCTCAGTTTCTACGCATCAGACTTGTGTCCTGTCTCATCTGTCCTATTCTTATTAGACTACTGTTGCTCTGGTTTCTCAGATTCTAGACTGCTGAGGGTGACACTCTATTGACCACAGTACGATTCGACACCGCTCGATTCGACACAGATTTATTCGACACCAAATTATTCGACACCGTACGATTCGAC
>NW_018021256.1:35527-56357 GCF_002006095.1 Pseudomyrmex gracilis | reverse complement strand
AATCGTACGGTGTCGAATAATTTGGTGTCGAATAAATCTGTGTCGAATCGAGCGGTGTCGAATCGTACTGTGGTCAAACGGAACCCGCCCGACTGCTGAACTTCGGCTTCAGCGCGCCTTTAACTCTAGTCTCAGGTTTATTTTCGATCTCAAAAAAGACGAACACATAACACCCTACTACAACACCCCGCCAGGTACCTAAGTCGTCTACAGACAATTCCGAGTCTCGACATCAAACTTGCGATACCCATGATCGACCGCTATAACCACGACGNAACGCCGCGCTCGGTGAGATCCCGAACACGCGGGCGCGTAAGCGCCGCACGGCAAACCGGGCTTGTGCGACGACAGGGAAAAAGTCCCGCCGCCTAGTAGTATCACATTGTTTTGAGCCTTTCGACTCACAAGACTCCTAGAGATATCATTGCCACCTTTGACTAGAGAGGATACGGTCTTAGAGACGTTCAGGCATAATCCCACGGATGGTAACTTTGCACCACCGGCCGCTCGACCGAATGCGTGAATCAAATGTCCGAACCTGCGGTTCCTCTTTTAGACTGAGCAGGATTACTATTGCAATGACGCAGGAGCGGCGTCGATCTTGGCCGAGTTTGTAGTAGCGATGGATACGGCTGTGCTTGATATGGCCGTATTCGTCGGCACCTGCCGGTGGTCGGTGCCGGTTGATATCCGGCGCCGTTAGTGTCCGGAATTTTCTCGCCTTTTCCTGGAGCTACTTCCTGGCCTTCTCCTTCGTCGGTTTCTCCAGCTCTTCATCGAGATCGCAGTCGTCGAAAAGCTCCCGGATCTGTCGACGATTTTTTCTCGGTTGCGGGTCCGGAGGTAGCGGTGCTTCCTGCATCAGGCGGCCTATGCTTTTGAATAAAATTTTGAGAGATTCGTCTCTCACTTCGGAGTAATTTCTTTCCAGCGCTTGCTCGGCGTTCATTTTTTTAAATGATACTTGTATTCTGCGTGGGCCGTCTTTTATACCTGCGCGATTGTTTTCACCGGGGTGACTTTCCCTGGTGACTTGTATTTTGGAAACGTGCGCTGTTTTGTTTTCTGTTGCGTCGGCCTCGAGTTCACTGTCCTCGCTGTTGTTGTTATTGTCGAAATCTGATAGCAGTCTCTTTAAATCCTGCACGTGAACATGCCGGTGCCACTTGTTTTGTTTATCTTGTAAGTCGGCGATTACAGGCGAAATATAACGCCTAACTATGAGCGGCCCAATGTAGCGTGGTGCAAGTTTTGCATTGAATCCTTCCGCTTTGTTTAAGAGCGGATATACACGCTTCCATACTTGCTCTCCAATCTCTGGTCTCCAGTTTCGCCGGCGAAGATCATAATGTCGTGCTTACCGCTGGAAGGCTCTGGCAAAATGGATTTTCACCAATTCAAATGCGTCTTCCTGGCGTTTTTGAAGTTCGTGTGGCTTAACGGTGGTTCTTCGCTGCGGTCGATCCTCGGTGTTTGGTCGGGCGAATTCCTGGCCGTGATTTAAATACGCCGGTAAGTATCCTGTCGCTTTGTGCCGTGCGGTATTGTACGCAAATTGCAGCGCCGGTATTTTCTCGTCCCAGCGTTTTTGACTGCGGGACACGAAGTGAACCACCATTGTTTTAATCGACCGGTTTGTTCTTTCTACCGGATTACATTGCGGCGTTCTGGCGGGTGTAAAGCGGTGGCGGATGCCCAGGCTTTGCAACAATTCGGACATTTGTTTTGATTTTAGTTGCGTTCCATTGTCAGAAATTATTTCCTCTGGGCAACCGTGCCGAAGCACGATTTGCTCATACAGAGCCGTAGTAACTGCTGACTCGGTGGCTCTTCGGAGTGCCTTTAAATCTACCCATTTTGTGAAGTGGTCCTGCATGACGAACAGACAGATGCATCCTTGGCTTGACCTTGGTAGCGGACCGATCAGATCAATCGTCGCTTGTTGCCACGGTGCGTTAACCGGTTCCGTGTGCAGCTTTCCTGCCGGTTTTGTTGGTGGAATCTTATGCTGTAAACAAATTTCGCACGTTCGTACGTACCTCATATCTTTAAACATACCCGGCCAGTAGTAAAGTTGTGCTATTCGTGCGATCGTTTTTGCAACACCAAGGTGTCCCGCGATTGGTTTATTATGGAACCGGACTAAAGGTACATTGATGTAACTCGAACAGCCATCTTGCCAATCGACCTGTCGGCTCTTCCAGACGTTGCAGCCATTTTAATGATTGATGGTCTGTTATCACTGTAAAATCATATCCTTTGAGGTACATGCGCATCCGTCGTATGCCCCAGACGACAGCAAGGCATTCCAGTTCTGTGGCACTGTAATTCCTCTCTGCGCCATTAAATGTTCTGCTGGCGTACGCGATTACTCGTTCGCCATCTGCAGCATTCTGTGTAAGGACTGCTCTAAGTTCATGTTTACTAGAGTCTGTTTGCAGAAAGAACCGACGAGTAAAATCTGGGCATGCCAGTACTGGTGCTGACGTGAGGTTAGTTTTTAGCTTCTGGAATGCGTTTTCTTGTTCCTCCCCCTACTGCCATCTTACATTCTTTTTTGTAAGCTTTGTTAGTGGTACCGCAGTTGCCGCAAAATCTTTAATGAAGCGTCGATACCACGTCGCGACTCCCAGGAATTGACAAACTTTTTTGAGTGTTGTTGGAGTCGGCCATTGAGCGATTGCTTCAATTTTTTCTGGATTCGTGTAGATGCCTTTCTGATTTATTACATGGCCGAGGTATTTAAATTCCTGGCGACCAAATAGGCATTTCTCTGGATTTGGCCTGAGCTTTGCTCTTCGAAGACGACGGAACACTTCTATCAGTAGATCAATGTGCTCGTCGAATGTTTTACTTGTGACGATGATGTCGTCCAAGTAAACGAGTACGTGTGGTTCTAGATCCGGTCCGAGTACCGTGTCCAGCAGTCGCTGGAACGTGGCGGGTGCTGAGTGCAAGCCGAACGGCATCACTCAAAACTGCATGAGTCTTCGTCCCGGCACTGTAAATGCCGTGATCGCTCGGGTCTGTGGTGTTAGTGGTACCTGCTAGTATCTACTCTTAAAATCTATCGTTGAGAGGTAATGAGCGCCCCTCAACTTATTGAGCGTAGCTGAAATATGAGGCAACGGATACGCGTCTCTTTCCGTCACCTTGTTGACTTTACGGAAGTCAATACAAAAACGGTGTTCTCCGTTCTTTTTCTTGACAATTACAACCGGCGTGCTCCATGCGCTGCGCGACGGTTCTATCAACCCTTCCTTCAACATTTTGTCTACTTCAATGTCAATGATGGCTTGCAGTGACGGATTTCGTGGCTGATATTGTTGCTTTATCAGTGTATCGAATTTTACGCGTATATGGTGTTGCAAGATATCGGTCGGCCCCTTTACTTCGGCGAATTTTTGAAATTCGCTGGATAAAAACGCTTCCAGGTGTTCCCTTTTTCCGTTTGATAACGGTGTGAGCCCTTGTGTCAGGGAGCATGTTGGTGAGGTTTTTTTCCGTGGCTTGGTCTGTTCTGCCGGTAGTATCGGAAATCGCATCTTCTGCCATAGATCTACGCTTATTTGCATAGGCGTCGGTAAATTTGGCATAATTAGAAAACATTGCTTGTATTTTTTACCCGCGATTTCTATCCTGAGGCAATATGCTTCGTCAACATTTGACCGATTCCCGTCTGCTAGGTTTATTTACGTCTCGATCTTTTTCACCTTGTATCCAAGACTTTGTACCAAACCAGCGGATTTCTTGTTGATGAACGATAAGTCTGCGCCTGTGTCTAACAGCGCCTCAATTTCTTATCCGTGCAGATTTACATTAATATATGGCCGCGGTTTAAACTTTATATTTACTGTGCGGACTGGTTCGTCGCGATGCTTCCCCCGGTACCCGCGGCGTTTCCCGGAAACGGATAGCATTCTTTTGTGAGCACTCCGTCCTTGCCGTACTGTGAGCAAAATTTCTTTGCTGGTTTTTGGCACTGCTGTCTCGTGTGCCCTCGCTGCTTGCAGCGCCAGCAGCATTTTGGTCGATTGTATACAGAAGCCACGGTTGCAACGGGCGGTCTGCGAAATTCCTTCCGTTGTTCCTCCAAGTCTTCAAACTCGGCGACCAACGCTGTTAATTCGCCCACGATCCAGAAGCTCCCCCAGCGGATGTAAAATTTAAAATCTGGAGCCATGTTTGTGTACAATCTTTGCACCTGTTGTTCCGGCAAAAAATCTCCTGTTCGCCGCATCTTCGTAAGCAACTCTGTTGCATAAGTTTTAAATGACTCGTTCTGTCGTTGTTTACGATTTAGAACCTCCGTCGCGAGCTGTTCCCGGAATGTCGGTGACAAATACTGCCGCAAAAATTCCTGCCAAAATTGCTGCTACAAATAAAAAAACATCTTATTGTTACGGTGTCATAATAATGCTTCCCCACGAAATAATACCGGTAGTGAGTTAAAAAGCATTTCGTCGGGAAGCCCGGCTGCTTCGGCCAATTCTTCCACATGCTTTAGAAACCCGAGCGGATTTTTTCCGTTAAAATACACCCTCCATTTTTGCAGCTGGCTCAATGCTTTTGCTGCGTCTATTGTAGGCGCAGGAGTGGCTGATGTGTACTCGGACTCATGTGCGCTTTCTGCATACGCCAGGTTTTCTCTCGAGAATGTACGGAGTCTCTGCCGTAGCTCTTCTATTGTACCTGACGAGTCGATATCACGACTCCTCAGTTCGATGATTAACTGTTCCTTAGAAAGCTTCTGTATCCAAGCCATTGCTGTAACAGATATTCACAAAACAAAAACAAAAAACCAAAGAAGAAAATGCCAAAAATAAAACAAAATGCTGCGGAACCTCAGGTCGGGTTTACCGTAGTCGTATCGTGCGTTATCTTTCTGAAATTACTCTGAAATTACTCTATCTTAATTTATAACTGCTCGGGCGCCATGTAACGATCCGACCTTTTGTCGAGGCGTATTCCGTTACAATTAGTTTAATTTATTAAGCTGTGAAATAGCTCGTCGGGTTCTGGGTTCGGTTAAGGTAAAGTAATCAGAGTAAACTCGGTTATGATTTCACAAAAAGAATAATATGTGTTTATTTTAAAAAGACCTAAAAGATAGTATTTACAACGTAAGTTTTACAAAGGAAATTTTGAAAAGTGAGTTTTAGGAACTGCGAGTTAAATACCAATATTTTGAAAAATGAGTTC
Organism: Pseudomyrmex gracilis; assembly: GCF_002006095.1. Taxonomy (NCBI): domain Eukaryota; kingdom Metazoa; phylum Arthropoda; class Insecta; order Hymenoptera; family Formicidae; genus Pseudomyrmex; species Pseudomyrmex gracilis. The sequence goes on along the minus strand of NW_018021256.1, from coordinate 51,155 downwards.
AAGAAAAAGTGAGTTAAGTAAAGATATCTTGAAACGTGAGTTTTTGAGAAGTGAGTTCAAGTAAAGCAAGTTTTTGTATAGAGAGTTCGTAGAATATTTACACAGTGGTTTCATACGAAAGAAACACGCTCTCTTACAAAAATTTATTTCTGCAAGTCGGTCGGCCTTATCGCTGGGCGTAGCACGGCACCTTCGTTTGCTCGTGGGTGAAAAACGTTCTCCTGGAACGGATCGAACGAAAAGCCGGTTTGCTCGGCAGAGAATACAAGATTCTCCTGGAGCGGATCAAACGGAAAGCCGGTTTACCCGGCGGAGAATACGAGATTCCTCTGGAACGGTACAAACGGAAAGCCGGTTTGCCCGGCAGAGAATACGAGATTCCTCTGAAGCGGATCGAACGGAAAGCCGGTTTACCCGGCGGAGAATACGAGATTCCTCTAGAACGGTACAATCGGAAAGCCGGTTTGCCCGGCGGAGAATACGAGATTCCTCGGAGCGGAGCGGATAGAATGCCGGTTTACCCGGCGGAGAATACAAGTTTTCCCTGGAGCGGAGCGGAGGGAATGCCGGTTTACCCGGCGGAGAATCAAAGATTCTCCGGAGCGGAGCGGAACGGATACCGGTTTACTCGGCGGAGAATCGAAAATTCTCCGGAGCGAAGCGGAACGGATGCCGGTTTACTCGGCGGAGAATCGGAGATTCCCCGGAGCGGAGCGGAAAGGATGCCGGTTTACTCGGCGGGGAAAATAAGAAACTTATTCTCCCAAAGAGGATCGAATCTATGAGTCGCTGTCGGTTTGCCCGACCGAGAAGGAGCTTCCCTAGGTGCTTCTCGATAGATTCGGAGATCAGGCGGATCTGATCTGCTCGCTTTTGTGGGCTTAGTTTTTATACTCGTTGTTTTCCGCGGGGCAGGGTCGACAAAATGCGCGGAAAACAACAAATTGTTTGTCACGCAAGTAGTTTCGACGTGCGGCGTGGCGCGCGGTGCGGGTACAATTTACTTGTCGGCGCGGGGAGCGCTCGGTGCGGGCGGTACGCTGTCGCTTGTAGGCAAGGCAGGCGCGCGGTGCGGGCGGTGTGCCTTTGCTCGTTGGCACGGCCGGCGCGCGGGGCGGGCGGTGCGCTCAAAAACAGCGTGTGTATCATACACGCTGCAATTTTGATACGTTTATTAGGCGCAATGCGCTGTTTTTAGGCCGGGACGAATGGTCGGTCTCGACCGTAACGATTAGCATCGTTACAAAGTGTTTCTGGACGACCGACACTGAGGAAGCCGAAGCCTCTCAGCTGACCACCCGCACCTGATCCCATCCGGGCTACGAGGCGACTGAAACACATTTACATCTCTGCCTTCCCCACTTCCAAGAAAAGAGCGATGAAAAAACCCAGGGTGCCCGCCAGTGCGGGATACGCAGTTTAGCTACGGTCCTTGCTTGCAGAGAGTTAGACTCTCGTGGAACAGAGATCCGTATCCACGGGGAACCACGGGGCGGCCTGCGCACTTGCCCTTAGGCATCATCACTGATCTAAGTTGAGTTGTTTGACCCTAGAGATTCCCCTAACTCTTGATGGAGTTTTGCCGCTTTTAAACGTTTGCTTGCCTCGCAGGATTGGGCTTCTGAAGATCAAAGTCCTTCTGCTCTGGATTATCAGACTCAAGGAATGCTTTGCATGTCCTGAGCGAGCTGCAAGATCAGAAACTAAGATGGTGAGTATTTGAAGAACTTGGGCGCAGGCCACATCTGACCTTTGCCGTGAATGGATGACCGTGTTGGGGCTTGGTATCAAAGGCCGGTCCTTCTTGAGCAAATGTACCCGGACTTTAGTGGCTAAGATAAAGTATTAATAGAAACTTCTCCACAGTTGAGAAGACGTTATCAATTACCCAACTACAGTCATAGCCGGAGCTAAACTGCTGGGAGCCCGTAAGCCTCGTGCCTTGGAATATCCTCCCGGGGCTCGAGTGGTCTTTCCACACGGAACGTGCGAACCCAGCAGTAGCATGACCTTGAGCTTGCCGCCAGATGCCCGTAAATCACGTGCCTTGGAATATCCTTCCGGGATCCGGATGGTCTTTCCACACGGAACGTGCAATCGTGACAGCAGCCACCCTCTGTCCGTATCAATTTTCTTTCTCCCTACTTTCTGCTTATGTGTCCTGCTTACGTTTTGGTTAAGTTTTAAGTACAAAAACAACCATTTAATAAGCAGCATTTGTTGTCTCCCTCAACATGCGCACACTCCTGATAAGTACACAGGAATGTCCTAACTGGGTTGGGGGGGGGAGTAGATAGGGACAGAGAGAATCTTGTTAATCCATTCATGCGCGTTACTAATTAGATGACAAGGCATTTGGCTAAAAAAAAAAGTGTCTTTTCGGCTACAATTTATTTGTATTTCATACAGCTTGTTACAATATTACATGTATCGGCCTATCCAAGGTACTACATTACAAATACAGTGGCGAGGGACATATTATGTCTGTAAGGCAGGCAGCATTTACATGGGAAGAGTATAGAGAGACTTTAGCCTACACCTGCACGATATATCCAGGACGTTGTTGCGTTGAATATTTTGAACGCTGCCATATCTCCAATGAGCACTCTGGTGGGAAGTATTTTGATGTCCTGTGTTTTGATAAGTCCCATAGACAGCAGATCCGGACTCCAGACACCTGTCCAGGATAGTGTAATCGAGGTACAGATCACGTTGCGCACACCATGCTCCGATGTGATGGCCTCGACAACCGCGCTTTCTCCCCTCCGAAGGTGTGCCACCTTGTCGTGGTGGAGGGTCTTGAGTGCCGTGCTGATCCGTGAAGCTATGCCGGCGGGAACTTAGGTTCCCGGCAGGGTCTCCCTTGCCGGACAGGTTCACGGGGAGCGGCCAGACCAAGAGCGCATCCGGGCAGGCCGGGTTTGTCAGCCCTGTGTGGGCATCCGGCCCAGGAGAAGGAAACCTCCGAAATTAAACAACCCTTCTGACAACAATGATGAGTAATTCGGAAGAAGAGTTAGTCTTACCGGCCCAGAATGATCGGACACTCAGGGCCCGGCATAGGAGTGTTGCCGTCCCAGGCACCCATGTCGTCATCGAGCCATGAGCTACTCACTGCCTGCACCGCAGGGGCAGTGGCTAAATTAGTTACTGCGAAAAAACGCCCGAACGTTTCGGCTCTAGGCGCCAGAAAGATGTTTGGGGCGCGTGTCTCTCTTGCGAGGGTGAACGCAGGAGGCGTCGCCCCTAAGGGAGACGGGGAGAAAGAGCTTCCTTTATCTCCATGATGTCCGAGTCCCTGGATGGCAATGGGGACTCGGACACGCCGGCGAGGGAACGCTCTCGCTTCCCGCTATTTGACATCATGGAGATAGAGGAAGATGCCTCTATAGTGGTCCCCGGTACTAGTAAGAGTACTGAGGGAAAGGGCAGATTGCCAAATGCCGGCGTATTTCTGGAGCTTGTCGCAGCCGAGGAACGTTTTTTGGCTGCAAAACGAGCGAAGGCCGTGCATGAGCTGGAGGACCGGTGTTGGAGTGACATCGCTCAGCTACCGTCCTCCAGACTCCCAGGGTCGGTTTCCTCCGCGGCTGATATGGTCCAAAGAACCCACACAGCCGCGGAGGCGGTAATGAAAGTGGCCACCACGTCGGAAAACCTTCACGGAAGGTACATGAAGATCCTCAAGGACGTGGAGGCCACTATAAAAGGACTTGCCGAGGGCATCGTTGCCCTTGCCTTGCAGCCGGGGGAAGCGGCAAGAACGGAGTGGGGCGGTTCTGGCGCGCTGTTGAAAGAGCGCGTCAGAACCTTGGAAGAAAAGCTCCGTCTGAGTAAGGAGATGGCCAAAATAACGGCCTCCCGCTACAAGAAGATGAGAGAAATGCTCGACGCGACCTACTCGAAGGAATTTTCCTTGGTGGGCGCGTCGAGGAAAGAGACGGCGGACTGCGGGACGCAGGTAGGTGAGCCTGCTTTAAGCCCGCAGCAATCGACCGCAGTACCGCCTCCGATTTTCAGGGGGCCTGGTGCGCCGCCGAAGGTGGATTCTTGGGGGGTCTAAACAGAGGGGGGACTGTCGAGTTTCTAAAAGAAGATGCCCCTCTGGATTTCCCGGAGGAGAGGTGTGTCCACATGCTTGCGGACAGAATTGGGGAGGCAATGGAGGGGCAAATCCTCTCTCTGATCCGGAAAGAGCTCGCCCCCGGTCTTCGGACGCACCTGCCGCCGAACCTGGGCGGCGGTGGTTAGGCGCGGAAGAGGAAAAAGGAAGCTCTCCCCTTGAACAGGGACATTGCTCTCCTGCAGCTCCTGTGGGCGCGAGCCAGCGCTCCGGAAAAGCGGAGAAGGCAAAGCTGGGCAGGCTCCCAAGTGGGGCTGCCGTCCTCTTAATCGTGGGGAAGAGCGGCAGTTACGTCAAAGCGTTTAAGAAGGCGGCGGCCGCCGTTGATTTGAAGGAGATCGGGATCTCCGGCCTCCGGATAAAGAGGGCGGCCAATGGCGGTATGCCTCTTCAGATACCCGGGCCTAGAGGAGCGGAGAACGTTGACGCCCTCGTTGAGAGGGCGTCTAAAGTGTTTGAGAGCAAGGAGGGGATTAAATTCACCCGTCCCGTTGAGCATGCGGAAGTTTGCGTGCGGGACGTGGTGCCCCTCCTCACCGCTGAAGACATTACCGCCGCCTTAGCGGCGGCAAGTAATTGCCAGCCCAGTAAGGTTCGCACTGGTCTGGTTTGCTCCTTCCTCGTCGGGTACAGGACCATGTGGGCCCGTATGTCCCTGAAGGCGGCCTGGCGGGTGGTTGGGGCAAAAAAGATCGAGGTGGGGTGGTTCAGCCTCCCTGTCGAAGCACTGGTAGAGCGGCGTATGCAGTGCTACCAGTGTCTGAAGTACGGCCATGTGGCACGCTTGTGTTCCGGGATAGACCGGAGCACGGCGTGCTACCGCTGCGGGGAAGATGGCCACCTCGCCATATCCTGCAGGGCTGCCCCCAAGTGCACTTTGTGTGCAAGCCGGGGGCAGCCGTCGAACCATCGGATGGGTAGCGCTACTTGCGTCCCCATCCCAAAGAGGAACACAGCCACCAAGCGGGGCGCCGGAGCTCCGGCGCCTCCGCTGCCACCCGGTGGCAAAGAAGGTGGGGAGGGGACGGGCTCTGTCCGCTCCTCAAAGAAGAGGAGGAAGCGGCAGGCCCAAAATGCCGGGTCCGGCGGAGACTCCTCCGGCTGGGAGAAAGATGGGGAGGGGGTTTATCTCCTCTCCCCGGAGGAGGGCATGGCCCGGCTATGGTCGGAGGATGGCAAAGGGTGGGAGGATGTTCCTCTCCCATCTACCTCCTCCGTGCGGGCGAGGGCAACGGAGCCCGCCGCGAGTGGAAGGGGGAAAGCCACCGCGGCTTCCGCCCCCAAAAAAGAAACCTCCGCTCCCCAGGAGGGACCGGAGATTAGCGAAAAAAAGGGGGGACGGCGCGGTGCCTCCCCCTCTTCCCAAGAGAAGTTCGGTCAAGGTCAGGGACTGTAAGGTTACCGGGCCCCGGCCGTCCAAGGGCGCGGCGCAGAAAGCGCCGGGATCTGGGGGGGCTCTACCGAGGAGCCATCCCCCAAGCGGCAGAGAGGAAGAGATACGTTTTCCCTCTCACAAACAGGCCGGACAAGGCCGGAACCCAAATCCTCCAAGTCGAGCAAATAAGCTCAACTTGGAGGCGGATTCCCGGTCACGTGGAGGAGGGGTCATGGCTCGGACATGACTCCTGGACCCATCCCCCATTAGGGAGCTGCTTGATCGCGGGTAGGGGATGCGCGTAAAGTGTATCAACCTCCCTGACTTTGGTCACGGGAGGCGGAGACTTGGGATGGCAAGTTGGGGAACTTGCCACGCCATTGCACAAGTCCCCAGGGAAGGGGCGGCTTGAGGAGGGCTATGGCCCCTTCCTCCTGCCGCGACTCCAAAAGCAACGGTGAAAGGGGGCGTTGTCCTTTGGGGATATGTCTAGGACTCAGGGGGGCCTGGAGAAGTCATAGCCACAAGGCTGCCACAGGCTCCCCTTTAAGTCAGGTGGAAGCCATTGAGGGGTTTTAGTGGGTACGAGTCCCACACTCCCCGCCCAAATCCTCAGGAGGCGGGGGTGCATAACGCATTTCCCATCATTAAAAAAAACTGCGCTTTCTGCATAGTACGCAGATTTCCTCCTGTAGGCGTTGGTCAGGTTGGACTGCTCACTTACCACTTGAGCATTGATTGCCACCGCTGTCTGCCCCATCACTGCCACCAAGTCAGGTTTCCTCACTCTTATCGTGGTGTTGTATCGAGGTTCCATGTACACCTGGTATCCTTATTTAGGGAGACCCCTGGCTATATGACACCACAGCGTCATGCCTCTTGATTCTGGCTGCGTGTGTCCGATGACAATGCTGGAGCACGTGGTTTAATGTTTCCTGCGCTAAACACCCCGCACGACACCTACTTTCCGCTGGTCTACCTCGTGATGTGCGCGACTTGATAGGGAGCGTTCCTATTCGTGTTCTGGCACAAGCGATAAAGTCTTTTCCGGACATTATTGTGCCATTTGCAACCCATTGGTGTTGGTGCGGAGTTCTTGCAGAGCTCTTAAGACCCGAATCCTCCACAGAATTGTAGAGTTTGGCAGTCCATCTATGATCAATTTTATTTTGCGTGTCGAGTAGTGTGTCATGGTCGGTAAGGCGTCTCACGCATTTGGCAATTTCTTCATCTAAGAATACATTGATTCCCTGATAACCTAAGTGCCCCTTGGCCGCAAGTAATTGACTGCGACGCTGAGCAGAAGCCATCCATCTAATAGCAGGAACACCGAGGCCCTCATCTCTGATTGCCGCGTGAAAATAGCCTGTTGGCACATCGTGGGGCAGAGCCAGCCATTACCGTATTGCTGCTCTAATAAATTGATCAGTCTTGACAAGATTGCCCATTGTAACAGATCCCAAGGCAAGCTGGTGATAAATCCTATGGATGACTGTTGTTCTAAGAGCGTACAGTTTTTGTTGTGATTTAAGTGGCGCTCCCGTCAGCAAATCTAGCATCGGGCTTATAGTGTGGGCGGGATTAAATATAGACCTGCCCTCGGATGTGAATATCACTCCCAAGTAACGCCATATGTTTGTTCTTCGCAGACTTGGAAGTGGCTGATTGTCACAGGTGACAACAGCGTTGATGTCGACTGCTGTCTTCTTGAGCTTCCCAGAAGCTGTAATGGCAATAGTCATACTCTTCGCTGGGTTGATCTTCATTCCGCATTTACTCAAATATGCGGCCACGCAATTGATGTTTTGATGTAGACCATTAGGTGTTGTAGCGAAGAGCAAGAGATCATCCACGTAGGCTGCCGCGTTGATAATATCAGCACCTAGTCAAACTCCAATCTCCTGTGGGAGTATCCAAAGCATTCTATGCGTGACAGCATTAAATATAATTGGCAATAGAGGGTCTCCCTGACGAACCCCTCTTGTGGGATAAATTTCCGCCAATATCCAGTTATTTCCTTCAAACCGAGTCACAGACTCCGCATACACTCTCCTAAGATATCTAACCATCTCGGAAGGTATCCCCAGATTTAAGAGTGTTACTTCATCGCTTGATGAGTGATCGAGTCGAAAGCTTTGCTAATATCTAGCGAGGCTATGTACAGCGGCCTGAAGTGCTTCCGATGGTATCGCAGGAGTGTGTCCAACAGCGTATTGTCGGCGCATCCATCTGTAGACCGAAATACTCTTTGTCTGTAATCAATGTTAAGCGCGTTTTCTAGTTTTTTGGCCGATATTGTGAATGTCCTCTCACAAGCATTGGAGGAATTGTAATTGGCCTGAAATCCCCTGGTTCGATTGCGCCTGCTTTCTTAGGAAGGAAGATAGTTCTAGAAAGCATCATATCTTGAGGCAGGTTTTCACACCACAAGAGAATGTTAAACATTCTGATTAATAGTAGCGCGGGGATTGATTTAAAAAGCCGGGAAGATACGCCATCTGGACCCGCAACCGAAGAAACGCGGATGATACGGAGATCTTCAAGAGTGATAGGAGACCATATTCCCTGCAGTGTCGGCATCTCATCATGCGCTGGGGCAGCGTCCTCGCTGTGCGTAAACATCCTGGTCCAGTATGGTTCCATCACATTTCTAGGGGGCTGGTTGACTACCCCAGTGCCGTCCAGGATGCTAGTTACACATCGCTGCCTATTTTTCTTTCAGAGTGTCTGCGTTCGAGCGTACTCGAATCTTCTGGCATCTTTTTTTTTAACTGAAGCTGGAGCGTTCCTAACAGTAGCTTTGTTCTTAGCTGGAGGCGGCGGGAAAACTTTGCGCAAATATAGCGCCAATTTCTGCAGAGTGGTCACCTTTCCGTAGCGCCTCGCACTCGCCACAATGTCCTGCAACATTTCAGCCCGAAAATCCTGTTCCCTATATCCGGAAAGCGTGTCCAGGTAATCGAGAAACTCATTATTGTTCATGTCTTCATTTGCCAAAGGCGGAAAGCCCGGTGGATCAACCTCTTCAAGAGGTGAACTTGGAGGTGTTGTGTTCCTTAGTTGATCCAGAAATCGGGCTACCATATCTTTGTAATCTTGTCGCCGCCTTCTTCCTTTGATAGCTTCCAGGGATCTACTTAGAAAGCTGCAATGAAATTCCTGATTCATGAACCTAGGATTGGATTTATGTGCCAGCTCTGCTTCTCGTCTTGCGAGGATGCTAGCTTCTTCCTGAGTCCATCTTGGTCTGTCCACCACTGTCTGAAGTCTCTCGTCGTACCAAACCTTATGAGACCGTTGGTGGTGTACACCTCTTCTTCTTATGCTTGGAAATGAACGGCCACATCCCGGAACTCGCACAAGTAGTCAGTGTTGCCCTCTCTTCTGGGGGGTGCAGCTGGGATAGACGGGTCAGTAGAATCGCCGTTAGTTTCATCCGAAGCTTGGTTTCTTTTTAGGACAGGGCCAACTGATTTAAGAGTCAAGAGGGCCTGCAATCTTTATGACCCGAAGGCGCTGAGTCCCTCTCTTTCCCTGATCTTTAAAGTCGAAGGCAGGAGGCGGGTCTCTCATTAGGAGGAGGGGTCAACTTGGCCGGACTCGAGCTTTGAAACACCATATAAATTCAGAGAAACGAGCGAAAGCCACAACCCTGTAGCCATAGGCATTCTCAGCCTTCAGCGCATCCATACCGAGAATGAAAACCAGAACTCCAGAAATCCGGAGATACCGGGAACCGAACCGGGATCGCAAGATTACAAATCCAGCGTCGAAGCCTCATGATCATTGACCCGCTTTAAGAGAGTAGTAGTCATAGTTACTCCCGCCGTTTACCCGCGCTTGCTTGAATTTCTTCACGTTGACATTCAGAGCACTGGGCAGAAATCACATTGCGTCAACACCCGCGAGGGCCATCGCAATGCTTTGTTTTAATTAGACAGTCGGATTTCCCTAGTCTGTGCCAGTTCTGAACTGAGCGTTAAATGGCGACCGAAGAGAACGACCACGACGGCTCGCGCCGCCACGGAAGCCTCGCAGCGAGGAAGATCCGCGGGAGGCCAAGGCACGGGACCGAGCTCGGATTCCGAACCGACAACACGCGCTGGAGCACGCGCGCCGGCCGCGTTCACCTCGCCCAGGCCCGGCACGTCACCCAGACCCGCTTTCCGACCAAGCCCGACACGCCCCGCTTCTTAGAGGCAATTCTTATTCTAAAGTTACGGATCCAATTTGCCGACTTCTCTTACCTACACTATTCTATCGACTAGAGGCTCTTTACCTTGGAGACCTGTTGCGGATATGGGTACAAACCGGCGCGACACCTCCACGTGGCTCTTTCCTGGATTTTCAAGGTCCGAAGAGAAGATCTGGACACCGCCGCAACTGCGGTGCTCTCCGCATTCCAAACCCTATCTCCCTTCTAGAAGTTTCCAGGGAACTCGAATGCTTATACAAAAAAAAAAAACTTTCCAACGGAACTTCCAACGGCGTCTCTAGGTCATTTTGGATTACCCCGACAAACACTCTTACAAGGGCCCAAATTAGGGAGCGTCCCGTTTGCCCACGTTGCGATTGCCCACAGTCACTATTGCCCACATTGCGATTTTCCACGTTGCTTTTGCCCACGTTGCAATTGCCCATGTTGCAATTGTCCACGTTGCGATTGCTCACGTTGCGATTGCCTACTCGTTGCTTTTGCCCACGTTGCTATTGCCCACAAGTTGCTTTTGCCCACGTTGCGATTGCCCACGTTGCAAAAAATATGTAATTTTACCAACGTGAGGAGGAGGACGAGGAAAAGAGGCAAAGCTCTTCTCCAAGCGAGAGGGAGGGGGCACAGCTCCCCGTGTCTACACGCTTACTACACAGTGTGAAAAAATCGGGTTTTTGCTCTGCGTGCGCAATCACCGCGTGCGCAATCGCAACGTGGGCAATCGCAACGTGGACAATATCAACGTGGGCAATATCAACGTGGGCAAAAGTAACTCGTGGGCAATCGCAACGTGGGCAAAAGCAACGTGGGCAATATTGACTGTGGGCAATCGCAACGTAGGCAAAAGACTCTCACTCTTGAAATTGTATGCGGTTCCGCTGCCGAGTTCCGGAATAAGAACCGGACTCTTTTTCGCCCGACGGGCGTGTGTCTTTTGTTTTGTTTCTTTGTTAGTGCGCGCTTTTTTTGTGTAATTAATTCGTTTCTTTTCTTCCTTTTTGTTTAAAAAAAAAAAAAGAAACAATTTATAACGCACACACAACAAAAGTTTTTTTTCTCGACACTCGAGGATCGTACGCCGTCATTGACATAAGATTTCTCCTGGGGCTTAGAATCGACTGACTCGAGTGCAACGGCTGTTCACACAAAACCCTTCTCTACGTCAGTCCTCCAGGCCCTCGGTGGAGTATTTGCTACTACCACCAAGATCTGCACCAACGGCGGCTCCAGGCAGGCTCACGCCCAGACCCTTCTGCGCACACCACCGCGACCCTCCTACTCGTCAGGGCTTCGTGACGGTTTGTTCGCGCGCGCGAAACGCGCAAACTCGACCGTCCAACTTGCCGCTGACGGCAGAGTATAGGCTCGACGCTTCAGCGCCATCTATTTTCAGGGCTAGTTGCTTCGGCAGGTGAGTTGTTACACACTCCTTAGCGGATTCCGACTTCCATGGCCACCGTCCTGCTGTCTTAAGCAACCAACGCCTTTCATGGTGTCCCATGAGCGTCGGGTTGGGCGCCTTAACTCTGCGTTTGGTTCATCCCACAGCGCCAGTTCTGCTTACCAAAAATGGCCCACTTGGCACTCTGATTCGACGATTTAAAGAGAGCTCGTGGCTTCATCGTTCAAGAAAGCCAGAGATCTCACCCATTTAAAGTTTGAGAATAGGTTGAGGTCGTTTCGGCCCCAAGGCCTCTAATCATTCGCTTTACCAGATGAGACTCGTTTTTCAACANGAGTGCCAGCTATCCTGAGGGAAACTACGGAGGGAACTAGCTACTAGATTAGTCTTTTGCACCTATAGTTCCGACGATCGATTTGCACGTCAGAATCGCTACGGACCTTTATCAGAGTTTCTCCTAACTTCGTCCTGACCAGGAATTGTTCGTCATCTTTCGGGTCCCAACGTGTACGCTCTGGGTGCGCCTCTTCTCGCAATAAGAACGAGACGCCTCGGGAATGCGGGGCCGGCGTGTGTAGTGCGCGCGCGACCCATCCTCCTTCGATTGGCAGGACCGATCTTCACTTTCATTGCGCCTTTAGGTTTCTCGCTAGTCCCAATGACTCGCGTACATGTTAGACTCCTTGGTCCATGTTTCAAGACGGGTCCTAAAAGTACTCAAAGCAGTAGCGTCGCCGACCGGTGTCGGTTTTGCCACGCCCAAGAACGCGCGAGACGTTCGCAAGACCAGTCAAAGGTCTACTTTGGACACGTGCAACGCGAACGCGCCAGGATCGGGGACGGCGCTAGGTCCGTTATCGCCGAATTTAACCGTGGCGCGCGCCTGACTACTTCTCGACGCACCGTTGGTGCGGCTTGATACCGTGCGTGTATCGCTAAGCAGCCGGTCGGACGACCGAAGGTTTGCCGCGCGCCGTTTTTACGGGCGACGCGACAGTCACCGCATCCGGGCTGTTGACAGACACCCAGCGGGTCGCGACAATCTACCAAGAAAAAAGTGCACGACGACAAAAACTGGACGGTAGCGTGCCCGCGCGCGCGTGCCGTTTAGGACACGCCGCGGGGTCATCGCCCACCGACGCGAAGCCAGCTCCGCTGACGATGGATTTCCCCGTTTGATTTTTTGGGTTTCTTAGGTTTACCTCTGAACGGTTTCATGTACTCTTGAACTCTCTCTTCAAAGTTCTTTTCAACTTTTCCTCACGGTACTTGTTTGCTATTGGTCTCGTGGTCGAGACCGATTATTTAGCCTTAGATAGAGTTTACCACCTACTTAGAGCTGCACTCTCAAGCAACCTGATTCTAAGGAGAGATTCTCCCGAGGCGAGCACCGGTCGCTACGGGTCTGGCACTCTCTGCGAGTAAGTGGCCCCATTCAAGATGGACTTGGACGCAACGAGACGCCCCGGGATAAACGGATCCTCCCGAACACCACATTTTCCTGCAGCGGGACCGGGGGATTTGGTGCTAGGCTCTTTCCTGTTCGCTCGCCGCTACTAAGGAAATCCTGGTTAGTTTCTTTTCTTCCGCTTAATAATACGCTTAAATTCAGCGGGTAATCTCGCCTGCTCTGAGATCGTCGAGAGTATTTTGCGAATATGCACACGCAAAACAATCAACAAGCATAAAATCGCGCAAGTTTTTTGTTTGCGCCGCGCGACACACACAAAAAAATCCATCGATCCAGAAGAGACATATCATCTCTCATCATCACCTTGCCGCCGCGACGTGTGCGACAACACAGCAACAAGAGAAGTCCCGACTCTTTCGAAATTTGTGTTTACCAAAATGCTCGCGCGCGCGCGCAAAGACGATCCTTCTCCCGTCTATATGTGTGTTTAAAAAACGAGTCACGGCGACACACGTCCTGCCATTTTCACTTACAAGAGACCAAAAGGACATTTCTTTTTCTGCGAGACAAATCTCGTAGTGTGCGCAACGGGCCGTTTGTGTGTTATTGCACGATTCTTCATCACACATATTCTCAAAAGGAGTTTTGTCAATGCGCCCGACTCCGTCGTTTTTTATCATTTTAGACAACGTCGGCAATCCCTTGCGGGAGCTAGACGAACGTCCAACAATCGCTCGTGCGCGATCCTGTGCTAAACGAGAGAAGAAAAAAGATAATAATTTTCACATCTTTTATTGTTACTCTCTTACTTGTCACTATCGTCACGGAGCGCGCAAGCAGTTTTGTATTATCAAAACGACCCTCAGCCAGGCGTGGTCCGGCAATTGTATCCGTGGACCGCAATGTGCGTTCGAAATGTTGATGTTCATGTGTCCTGCAGTTTACAAGTTGACGCGAAATTAGCTGCGTTCTTCATCAACCAACGAGCCAAGTGATCCACCGTTGAGGGTAATCGTTCTTTTGTAAAAATGTTCGACGTTGCCGTAAGAGACCACGCCGTGACAATTCTCGCTCAATTATCCAATCGGCACTTATTTAAGAAGAAACCAAAACAAGCCAGCCGGCCGCGCGTCCGAGTACGCGCGGACCGCCGCCTCCACACGTGTTTGCGGTTATTTTCCTTCTGCCGTAGATAGGAAACACACGCACACGGAGGGGCTACGGTATTAATTGAAGAGACCGAGAGTGCGCGCGAAGTTCTCTCTCGCCGTCTCGAGTGGATCGAACTCACGCGACAAAAATCGGTAGCGTGGTATTGTAATTCTTTCTTCCCTTCCTTGCGGCCGGGAGCCGGAGCAAAAGTTCTTCTAAAAACCATCGGACAAAACTCTCGCAAACACGATTTGTTCTGTCGCGCGCGCGTTATGCGAATCAAAATCGATCCGCTGTACGCGACCGCGCTTAGGTTGCTCCGGTCGAGCGATCTCAATCCGGCGGCTGCTCATGCTCGACCGCGCGACATTTTCCACCGTTGCGCACGACGGCGGGAGTCGCGAACGACAAAACACGCCGCCCGAGAGATCGTCGATCTCGCTCCGAATCGCGTTGGATCCTTCTTTTTCTCAGAGCAAGAGAGAGAGATACACCCAACGGAGCCGATTTCACTCACGTGTTACTCTTCTCACGGGCACACACGATCTCGCCGCCGCTCCAATACCGGCGGAACACGCCGCGCGGTATTTCCAAGCGAGCGAGCGAGCGTGCGCGCGATCAGTGTTCACAGTTTTAGCTTCCTTACAGCATGCTATAGCAAGTGGAAGGGATACGCACACAGGCGAGCAGCCGTGTGCGCTTGACGCTTCGGTAGTCTTTGGGCGGTCGAAGAAAAAAGAGATATATCTGCTGTCTCTTTCTTTTTATGTAGCTATAGCGTACGCGGCCAGCGNGAGCGGCTATGCCTCGCGCTGGCCACTGTTTATTGTTTTTCGCCGTTTGTCTCCATTCTTGCAATTATTAATTAAAAAACACTTCAATTAAATAAACACCAATTAACATCATAAACAAATAATTAAAAAAATAAAAAATATGAAAAGTATAAATAAAAACGAAAGAATAGAAATCTACTCTTACCCAATATGTACGTATCTTTAAAAAAAAAGAAAACTAGCCTTAATTATTAATTTAGCAGAATTATTGTTTATATAAGATTTACAAAGATAAAAATATATTTTAATGTTCTTTGTTACGTAAAAAGTATTTTGTTAGTATACTTTTTACTTTGCTAATCATACTTACATATAATAAAATTAAAAGAAAAAAGTATTTTTGCAATAAGAATTTTATTTTATTTAAGTTTTACAAATAAACCACGTACATATTGTTGCTCAACGGAAACCGAGAGAAGGTGGTGGTCTCTTCCGTCAATAACATTGTAAAACTGTATGTTACGTCCTGGACTTCAAGTCCTCTTTTTTTTGCAACGTGAGAACGATCTTTTCGTTCTGAGAATCGTAAATAGTTGTAGCTTTAAGAATCCAAAATGCTAAGACTTCCCGGATGGAAGACAGGAGTCGGCCTGTGGCGATGAGAACTGTAATCGGTTTGCACGTGAGACGTCGCCACGATAAGTAAACAAATTTGGTTTCTAATTCCCAGTAGAATGCGGAGCGGTAATAGACACTCGCGCGTTGTGCGATGTGCGTGGTGCGCCATCCGATCGAAATTCGACCTCCTGCTCTTCCAGAAAGGAAGTTGAAACAAGAGATCTCAAACAAGCGTCGAGATCTCGAATCTAAATATGATAACGCGGAATCTAATTAAACCTAAACAAAAGATAATCCAGCCGATTGGGCTAAAGCCTGTGATTGGCGCTCTCGCTAAAGCGTAACCACGAATCAAGAGCCAACTTTTTCACGAGACAGCAACGGGGAATCAGGACCCGAGTTTGATTGGCGAAGCCAAGGGAGCTGAGGCCCCTGAATAATAGTATAAATACCGTACACTTGGCCGTTCGAAGCATTCAATTAGTCAGTCTCATTCCGGCTTGTTATGGCTGATCGGCTGCAGGCGGGCGGGTTCCGTTTGACCACAGTACGATTCGACAC
>NW_018021256.1:26914-34777 GCF_002006095.1 Pseudomyrmex gracilis | reverse complement strand
TGTCGAATCGTACGGTGTCGAATAATTTGGTGTCGAATAAATCTGTGTCGAATCGAGCGGTGTCGAATCGTACTGTGGTCAATAGAGTACCACCCGCTGCAGGCCACTTCACTTTCACTTCACTGGTCTATTAAAAGTCATTTCGACTAGTGAAGTGTAAGTAAAGTGGCCTGCAGCCGATCAGCCATAACTGTTACCAGCAATCCGGAGCCGCCCTACCTGCCGACGTTGCAAGCTGACTGCCGAGATCAGTAAGTAGTAAGTCGATAATTACAGTAGTTTAAGTATTGTCTAGAAGGGGTCCCTTGAGCTTGTCGTAAGTTTTGTTACTTGACAAAAGCGATTCATATCCGGAAGAAATTCGTGTTTCTAGTTTTTATTTTCTTTCCATCGGATTAGCTGTTCACGACCTTGTGTCGTCCCGAACAACTGCCGATTTCCTTTCAATCGGATTAGCTGTTCACGATCTTGTGTCGTCCCGAACAACTGCCGATTTCCTTTTAATTGGATTAGCTGTTCACGACCTTGTGTCGTCCCGAACAACTGCCGATTTCTTTTCAATCGGATTAGCTGTTAACGACCTTGTGTCGTCCCGAACAACTGCCGATTTCTTTTCAATTGGATTAGCTGTTCACGACCTTGTGTCGTCCCGAACAACTGCCGATTTCCTTTCAATTGGATTAGCTGTTCATGACCTTGTGTCGTCCCGAACAACTGCCGATTTCCTTTTGGTGACATTAAACGAGGAGATTTAGCTCACTTTAGTTTCCGGAAATTAATTGCTGGTCTTGACCCGTCAAGAGAACATACTAAACAAATGATATTTTTCAAGTGGAACCCTGGAAAACCCACAAGTCGCGGAGCGCGGTATTAGCACGACGGAAACGTCGTAACTGGGCGCTACGCCGCAGAACCGCCGCTAACCAGCCTGAGCGAACCGACCTTTCCCCTACTGTCAGCAATACAAATAATACTACTAGAAGTAGCAGTCCTGACACAATAACAATTAATAATAACACACACACCTCCACACTCCGGACTCAGTCTTCCCGTCGCTCCCGATCTCCCTCTCTCTTAGAATCTCCATCATATTCCCCCGTTCTTCCTAATGAAACTTCTGACATACACGAATCCTCCACCCCTCTTCGACAGAACTCTCCTTCCCCTTCTACACCAACTTCTTCTGACCACGAAATCCTCTCCGATGATAATGACGACTCTCTCGAAGATGTTATTCTGATTATAATTGATGAAGTTTCGATGATATCTAATTTGACTTTAATGTACATACATTTTCGATTGTGTCAAATATTCGACACTATTGATTTTGATGACGGTTGGTTTGGTGGAAAACACATTCTTCTATTTGGAGATTTGCTTCAATTACCTCCNGTAAACGATGATCCTGTTTTTGTGAGCTTATCAAAGGAAAAAATTAATAAATATCTTGGTTCATTAGAGGCCACTAATTTGTGGAGTAGATTGTTTGACTACGATGAATTAACAATCAATATGTGGCAGCAAGAAGATGAAACTTATCGTGAGTTACTATCGAGAATTTGTATTGGATTAGTGACTCAGTCTGATTGTAAAATCTTACAAACCAGAATACTATTGTTTGTGACGGTTTTCTCTGGTCTTACAAAATTCCCGCGTCGTCCCGCCCGAAACAGAAGTCCGAAATCGGGACACGGACGGAAGTCCGCGAGATAGGAAACGTCTAAATCGGCAGGAGAGAAAAGGGTGAGCACACCACTGCGCCGAGTCGACGGATCCTTGGTTGGAATTTTGGGCGCCAAACGCGTAAACGCGTCAAAATGTGCGTCGCTCGATACGATGGGCCGACTAGCTCTATTTGGAACGGAGAGGGGGTGGGTCTGACGATAAATAAACAAGGCTGTCCCGAACGAATCTCGGATTAGGATCGCAATCAACCACACTGCAGATAGAGATAAAGAAATAAGCAATTTATTATAACACCGCGTAATATAAGACGACTTGGCAAAAAAAAAAAAAAAATACAAAATAAAGTTCACCGATAGGATACGGCGAAATCGGGATGTCGAAGACGCTACGTAGTCCAGCTTACTTTACACACGCTATACGTTACTAGGCGGTATAATAGACACAGAAACAAGCGTGTTAATCAGAGCCTTCCTGAAGCTGAAAGCGGTGGAATCGATTACTCTAGCCAACTCGTGCGCTTACCACTAGACGGGCCGCCAGGCGTATTATCTACTCCACGGGACTTACTTAATTTTGCAGGGGCTAGTTAGGCTTACGCCATACACGGCGCAAAGCTCTCGCCGGATTCCCGTCCCCGGTCACAGTGTACTTAAGCAATCAAATATAACGCAGCATGCACGTGCCAATGAGCACACCTGAGCAAAGCGCTCACAAAGTCGGAACAGCTTGTTCCCCGGAACGAAAGCTAGGCGCTCCTCGATCCGAGAGATNCCCTAGTACGGTACGATAGATCTCTTTGATTCGATACGATAACGGTACGAAATTCTCTTATTATAGCTCTTCCGAATCGCTCACCCCTCGCTCTTGGCAGATCACTCGGGAAATCCACACAAAACTGCCGTAGAGAATGTAATAGCGGTACGATAGAGTAGCGTGAAAAGTTACTTCAGCCGCAGGTGATCAATCAGCAGTAATTAGTATGCAGGATTCGACACGTTACGATAGCGTTAATTTCAGAAAACGATACTCGATACGGTATTCGATACAATGATCGATACGATACCCGATACAGAGTATGGCGGTCGCGAAACGATACACTAGACAAACACTAGTACACGCGAAACACAACAAAAGAACGAAAATTGCTGCTTGGCGCTTTACTGGTACTCCAGGGCTTGTACTACTCAATAGAGTAGTTACGCGACACGCACTTAGGCCTACGAATTAATACCACGAAGCCTCGTGGAATCCGATTCTAGCCGCTGCCAAAAACTCTAAACTATGGCAAAGGTTATGTCCTTGCCGGCACCAAAACGCGAAATTCAGCGACTAGCCTCGACACGAGACTAGAGTAACGCGAATTCGTGGCTCACAAATTGACGAGGACACCTCACTGTACGTCGTCGTCCTTTTCCAAATAGCACAATCTCCAAGTTCTCAGTTTAACAATCGATCGTCGGGAGTGCCGTTAGTGCGTCTGTCCTGTTCGAGAGGCTGCGACGAAGAGAGCGAGGATCGAGATCGATTCGGGGTCGATGCGTTTGAGCGCGCTAGGATCGCGTAGGGTAGATCGCGGCAACCAATCAGGTCGCGAGGGGCGCCACATGCGACGCAATGCTCGCGCTCGGCGGCAGGACTCGCGGCCGCGAAATTCAAAGCGAGTACCGGGCCCTCACTAGCAAAAATGTAAGCAGCNAAGATTTCCAAGCGCTGAATTCCGCAAATGTAATAGAGATGCAGCATGCAGTAGCGCAGCAGGGTAGTAGGTGCAAGTTAGCAGCGGAGGTGTGCAGCAGGCTTTTCCGATGTGAACAGAAGGTCAAAGCTGTCTCCATCGTCAGGTGTTTGCCTCGCTTCCTCGGCTTCCCAGCGCCAAGGTTCGCTGTTTTTCTCGCTATCAGTTCTCTCGCCGCTTATTCCCAGAGACTCACCCCTCTGGTCGTCGTGCGGGTGCCTAGCCGCGACTTCACGCACACCCTTTTCTCTCTTTTCTCTCGCCTTTATCCACAATCGACGGATCCTGATATCTCCTCCAGTAGTGTGTTCTCGGTGTGGTGAGGTGCCAAGAGCAAAAAAAAAAAAAATAATACGAATAAGCAACTAAATCTAACGCACGCAAGCCAGCCCTGGAGGATCTTGGCGCTTCCCAGACGGCTCGCACCCCCGGACTCCCGCGATCCTTAGAGCTTTTTGTGACGAAAGAAGAGCGACGCGATGACCACGTCACACGTTTAAAGGTGTATTTATGGTATGTAGATTGAACAAATTATGTAATTTTATTAGTGATTTTTCGACAGATACCGTATGTTTACTACCTACTTATCACATGTGTGACGTTCTTAATGCGGCAATGCTAAATCGAATTACTTCTGAAGAAATAGTATTACTTGCAGAAGATAAAATAAATTGTAATCGCTTTGTGGAAAGAAAAGTTGTAAAAACATTGTCAAGTCATGAAGATGATACTTCAAGAACAGCTGGACTTGCAAAAAAAAGTATTTTTAAAATTGGAGCAAAAGTTATGATAAGACGTAACATTGATGCTAGCAAAGGACTTGTAAACGGTACAATAGGTAAAGTGATTTCCGTTGTTAAAGATGTATGGAATAATAATATAGAAAAAATTAATTTTCTTTTGCCGTCAGGTGAAAAATTTTTAATTGAGAGAGTATGTGTCAAATTTCCCATCATGGAAAGAATATATGTCATTAGAAAACAATTTCCATTGTGTCTGAGTTATGGAATCACTATTCACAAAAGCCAAGGATTGAGTTTGCAGAACGCTATTATGGATGTAGATAATTCTGTATTTAGTGCTGGTCAAATTTATGTTGCATTGTCTCGAGTAACGTCTTTAGAAGGATTGTATTTAATTAATTATGATCCTTTATCTGTAAAAGCTAGTGAAGAAGCTATTATTGAGTACAATAAGTTAAAAAAATTACACAAACCTGAAGCAGAAATGATTCGTGTTTCAAAACAAAAGATTCGTAAGGTTAAAGATACTAATCGATGGACTTCATCAAAAGTAATTAGTTCTGTACAAGAACCACAAGAACCACATCAAAATGTTCAAAAAAGTACGGGTTGGATTATTCGAGGTTTCCAAAACACCGATAAAGTTTCATCTTATGCAAATGCAATATTGCAATGTGTTTTGCACTTAAGTATCATTAGAAAACAAATATTTAATTATGATAAAGAAAAAATTTTATTTGTATTAATGCATCAATATGAAAATGGAATGCTTAACTTAAATACATATAGAATACGACAATATCTAGGAAATAACTTTTCAAATAATGTAAAACGTGATGCATCTGAATTTCTTTTAGCTCTTTGCGCAAAATTTGATTTTATAAAAATTGTAGTCGAACATGAAGTAACTTCCAGTACACGGTGCAAACATTGTGAATATACAAATACAGTTATATNCAATAATATTGTAATCTCAATCCCTGTCATTAATTTAGAGAAAAAGAGTTAAGATCTTAACGATCTATTAAGTGTTACCTTTCCTCATTGGTGTGAATCAATCAACGATTTATGTAACACTTGTAAAAAGAATGATAAGATATTTAAAAGAGAATTAACATTGACAAAAGAAATACTTATCATTCAGTTTCTATTATTTTCAAAAGATGGTAAAGTAATATCAGCAAACAATCTAAATATACGTGCTGTACCAACGACTAAAGTGTCAATAAATGGACAGCTATACAAAGTAATGAATGCCATATTTAATAATGGNCTGTGTATTGAAAATAATCATTATACAAGTATGTGTAGAGAAGGAAAATCTAGCTGGCTTGGAATTGATGATACGCAAATTAAAAAACACCACTGGCCAAAAATGCTAAAAATGTTTATATTCTTTTCTTGGAAAAAATAAATAAATAAATGTGTTACTATTGTTCAGAAAANAAATAAAAAACAATTTGAAGGACAAAAATAAAAAAGTAGTGAATCATGTTTCTCATATTATTACTGTACAAAAGAACCTGTGTACAAAATTTAGTTTACTGTATACAAAACTTTAAAAACCTGTTTTACAAAAGAAGTGATATCAAAAAGTAGCACCAAGTAAACTTTTTTACGTTACTTTTTACATATTACTAAAACTTCTTTCCCTATAAAATATCTGTTTTACAAGATAAAGAATATCTCGAAAAACTTACCTTTTCAAAAAAGGTAAAAAAAAGCGCCAAGTACACGCACAACACGTACTGTATTTATATTGACTAAACTTAAAAATCTTACCTCAAACTGTTCTTCATTATTTAATTCAGTTTTAGATTTTAAACTTTACTATAAAAAAAATTTATTTTAGTTTATTGTATACAAAATACAATGTGTGACATCTCAAAAAATTTACCTTTTCAAAAAAAGGTAAGACCAGGCGCCAAGTACACGCACAACACGTATTGTATAATATTTAAATAATAAATCAAACATTTATTTTGTTAGGTATATACAAAACATTACAGTACTACAAAACATTCTTTTTCTGTAAAACCTGTTTTACACAATTTTATATACTACATAATATTCTTTCTCTAAAAATCTGTTTTACAAAAGAAGTGATATCAAAAAGTAACACCAAGTAAACTTTTTTGTATACGTTTGTTTTACAATACATATTAACCTCGTTTATCAAATCTGTTTTACAAAAGAAGTGATATCAAAAAATAGCACCAAGTAAACTTTTGTACGTTACATTTTTAATATAGAAAAAACAATCTGCAGAGAACTGCAGAATAATGCGAATATAGTCTCGCAAAAGACGACTTCTACGCATTCAGCGATCTTGCAAACCAAGACCTCTGCATATTTTATTGAGACTGTGTCCGATTGAGACTGTCCGATTGCGTCTGTGTCCGATGGGACTGTGTCCGATTGCGACTGTGTCCGATTGAGACTGTCATACGTCCGTTTCAACTCGTGTCCGATTAAAACTGTGTTCGATTGAGTCCGTCGTGTGTCCGTTTCTTATTATGTCCGATAGAGTCTGTGATTGACACATCTTGCCGTGTCCATTTGTTTCTGTGCGCATTTGGGTTATGTGTACGTAGTAAACGCTTGACAGTACACTTAGGGCCTCCGCACAAACTCTTTCATAGTGCGTTACGTTAATAAGTACTAACCATAAATTTCGATTCGTACGTAACTTTAAACTTTATTCAACACACAAACAACCTTAACGTACCACGTTTATGNTACGTTAAGTTAATTTTTGTTTGTGCGTTAAATAAAGATCAAGTTTACGTACAAATCTAAGTTTATGGTCAGTACTTAACGTAACGTAACGCAATACGAAAGAGTTTGTGCGGAGGCCATTATACATAATCTCGGTTTCTAAGCAATCAGAATAAACATCGGTTTTCGTAAAAAGTAAAATAAAAAAACATCTATATAAATTTTGGCTTTTTATTCCAAAACATCCTGTGGTATATAGCTGTGTACTTCGGAAAGTTTCCATCACGGAAAAAAGTTTTGAACAGCAAAGTAAGAATTTGCTGGGCCCACTAAAGTTTTTGTTACATCAACGAAAAGATTTGTTAGTGAAACTACAAATAAACCCAGCAAAACTTTATTTTACGNGATTTGTACAAAAACATTTATTAAAACACAGAGGTGTAACAAAAGAAAAAGTTTTTTCAAAATAAAAAATATTTAATGCAAAAAAACTTGGCGCGGCTGCACCAAAAATCTATCTACAGACAGACGATGATTCACGCCATTGATTCAAACCAATAAGGAAAGGTAACACTTAATAGATCGTTAAGATCATAACTTTTTTTCTCTAAATTAATGACAGGGATTGAGATTACAATATTATTGAATATAACTGTATTTGTATATTCACAATGTTTGCACCGTGTAGTGGAAGTTACTTCATGTTCGACTACAGTTTTTATAAAATCAAATTTTGCGCAAAGAGATAAAAGAAATTCAGATGCATCACGTTTTACATTATTTGAAAAGTTATTTCCTAGATATTGTCGTATTCTATATGTATTTAAGTTAAGCATTCCATTTTCATATTGATGCATTAATACAAATAAAAAAAAAGAAAGTTTGTGGGGTGGTACTCTATTGACCACAGTACGATTCGACACCGCTCGATTCGACACAGATTTATTCGACACCAAATTATTCGACACCGTACGATTCGAC